>NC_142009.1:66478427-66645510 GCF_049901735.1 Notechis scutatus | reverse complement strand
GCAGGCTTTATATGTTCAGTCTACACAGCTTTCCTTATTGCACCACTAAAATAGTTTTCTACTGAATCCTTTGAAAATGTTTTATTGGTAATCATACATAAATAATTTAAGATTGCTGCGATATAATAACAATATAATTTTAAATAGTATTTATCCAATACTTTTTTCTGGATTCTGTGTATGCTAGTTACAATGTGATGGTTTTCAGTAAACAATTACTACCCACCTGCCTTCAATCGAGGACCTGTATACTGCACGAGTCAAAATGAGGGCTGTGAAAATATTTACAGAACCCTCACATCCCGGACATAAACTGTTTCAACTCCTTCCCTCAAAACGACGCTATAGAGCACTGCACACCAGAACAACTAGACACAAGAACAGTTTTTTCCCGAAAGCCATCACTCTGCTAAACAAATAATTCCCTCAACACTGTTCAACTATTTACAAAGGGTGCACTACTATTACTGTTAATCTTTTCATCACTCCTTATTACCCATCCCCTCCCACTTGTGATTGTAGGACTGTAACTTTGTTGCTTGTATCCTTACGATTTATATTGACTGTTTCCTAGTATGATTTGATTGTTGATTGTACCCTATGACTATCATTAAGTGTTGTATGTTATGATTCTTGATTCTTAATGAATGTATCTTTTCTTTATGTATATTGAGAGTATTTACACCAAGACAAATTGTGTATCCAATCACACTTGGGCAATAAAGTATTCTATTCTCTTCTATTCTATAAGTTGCACTATCCCCAAATCTGAAAATGGCACAGAAAATATATATTTATGCTTATGATTTGTTCTAGTATTTTTAATACGGAAACTACTGAAACGGCTGTAGTATAGTGATTAAGCAAAACTCTGAAAACGTATCAGAGAGGCATTGGGAGAGAATGGCTGAGAAAGGAGAATATAGCAAGAGATTCCCTAGGTGAATGTGCAAAGAAATCTCTTATCAACTGGTGATTCAATCTCCTATTGTATACTGAGAACTATTCTTAAATGTTTCCAAGGAGCAAAATGAAGCCTATTCATAAAATACATAAAACCAAAATGTGAAGAAACCAAAATATACACAATAGAGAAAAAATGACAGCAAGACCAGTCCTATAAAATTTGAAAATGCTACTACATCCTAGGCAGCCTATAGAGATTCTCAGTCATCCAGGTCATGGTTATCCCAAAGGTGCTTTTTCAGGAGGCAACTGGACTTTGTTTTTTCTTTTTAAGATGTTTCTCTTCTCATCCAAGAAGCTTCTTCAGCTCTGACAGGATGGTGTCCTTCCTTCTATTCCCCACTATCCTGTCAGAGCTGAAGAAGCTTCTTGGATGAGAAGCGAAACATCTTCAAAAGAAAAAACAAGTCAAGTTGCCTCCTGGAAAAGCACCGTTGGGACATCCTAGGCAGTGAGGTCCATCAGATGAAATTCTAAAGCGAAATGGAGTGGTGGCAGATCCTAGAGATGTCTGTGTACCCTTCAGGCTGAAGATTTGACAGGATTCAAAGGAGGTTGGTTCAACAAGTAAATTCAGCCCAAGCCTTCAATTAAGCTGCAGTTATATCTGGCTGACTATGTTTACTTTAGTTAAGAGAAGACTCTTCATCTAAAAGGATTTTGCCTGCTTCAGTACAGGTGACACCAGCTTCAGTACAGGTGACATTCTGGTTCTACTGAGGCTTCTGGGTCAAATTCTTCAGACCTTAAGAACAACATTCTTATATAAGAGCAGACTTAAAGAGATGTTGGTGAAGAAGAATCCTCTCTTGAGCTAGAGGTACACACTTGTGTGTCAATGCATTATGTGTGTGTGGGAGAGGGAGAGGGAGGGGAGAGGGAGGGAGGGAGAGAGAGAGATGGATTAAGACCAGTTCTGAGAACAATTCCTTCACCAACTTTAATACTACATATATCTCCAAATCTATATCTTTATTACCAATGATGGGTGGCTGGATTTTGGGGACAAAGTCTTGGGTTTTAAAAATACATTTTGGCTTGAAACTGACTGTTTACTGGAAAAAGAAGACACGAAAACTTGAGTCGTAGTGGTAGAAAGGGATGGTAGAAATCAGCATATAAATGTTTCATGCTGCAATACTTTTTCTCTCCAAAGTAGAGTATTTTTGTGTGTGAAAAGCCCAAAGACAATAGTCTTTTTATCTTACTGACAAGGGATCTAATACACTCCATCAGTGACTGGCGGAATAAGTTATTCTTCTACTTGTTCAAATAGTTCATTTATGCAAATGAGTTAGACTATCTGTTGCAGGAACTGTCTTTCAGTGTTCTTTTCACCAGTGTCACAGCAAGGAAGCTTCTGTTCTTTGTCTTTAATCTTGACATTTTCTTATCTTTTTTAAAAAAACCCACAAGCCTCACAAGCAACCTTTGTAGGTAATCTTAATGTTCAAGAGTGATCTGTTAAGAACTCAACAAGGCTTCTAGACTCACTTCATTCTGAAGAGATAAGATCAACTTTATATGTCATATAAAGTAGAATATCGTACTTTCCATAGGAGAGGGAATTCACTGTGCCAAAGTCAAGTTTTTATAATCATGAGGATAAACTAACAAGATATACAGGATATAATGCTGTGAAAGGTAAGAGGGAAGATTCCAACTTATATAGAATGTCACTGCATACATCCAAGTATAGATAGGAGAACACAATGTTAACTTTGTACCAAATATATGGAATATCCTCTGAGCCAATTTCATGGTCTTTTCATGGTCAGAAATCCATGTCCATTCAAGAGTCTGTATTCCTGTAGAACTTCAGCCATTGCTTACATTTTGCAGATCAAATCTGCCCATAATGAAGACATCTGTGGCAAAGACCATGAATTTGACATTAGCTGTTCCTCAATTATGTTATGAATATGATCTGAATGGTTATTCTGGAATTCTGACCTAAGAGCTTTTTGGAGAGAATTTAAAAATGTCTTCTTCTAGAGCCATTGTAACTTCTAAGTACATGTGGCCTTTATTTGCTTCTTTATGACAGCTATACACAGCCCTATTCTATAAAACTGGTATGTATTAATATTAATGCATTCTATTATGTTTTACTTTGTTAAAAACTCCCCCGAGCTTTGATGAATGAGAGATTAATGATTAAACTAAACATTCTGTTGTTATCTACACAGATTAAACATGATTAATTTGAGATTATTTTATTAAACAGTATGTCGGAATAAATTTGCCTCTCTTTTGGCAGACATGTGACCAGAGAAAATTTTTTCTAGGTAGATTTTTCCTTCTTGGGAACTTTACATTTTACATATTTTTGCAGATAAGGAACTCTTTCAGGGGAGAAACACCTACATAACAATAAGTGAAACACATGTATTTTGTTTATATTTTGTTCTATTAGTTCAAGTAGGGTTGTATTCAAAGCAAAATCTGACATTAGTATTAGGTATGAAATGGTTAGCATTAAATAATATAAGCATGTTCTTGAATGAAAATGCAGTTGAAATAGTTGATATAAACATACACTGCATATTAAATTCAATTTTCACTCTTTTGCCCAAAGCTTATTAAATTATAGGGAGAAATAATTAATTTAAAATGTCAAAGTTAAGATATTTCATAGCTGTATAATATTGGTAAAATGGACTAATGTATCACCTAAGCAGCCTTTCTTGCTATTACGGAATTTTTCCATAAAAAAGAGATTAACATATTGTATTCTTTAAATTGATTTACCAAATAAAAGTACCCATTAGTCTCGGAAGTCTGCTCTGGCAAATGTAAACTTGTTTCACAGACTAGAGCTGATATCAAGCATTGACATTTTATTATTACTGTAAGGACAAAGCAGTTAAGTAAAAATGAAGTTAAAATATTTGAATTGTTAGCAGCGATCTCTTAATTTCTATCCTATTGCTAACCCAGTTAAACAGCTTTTTAAATATAAGAGCTAAACTATGGAATGATATAATAGGTACTTAATATATATTTTTCCATTTAGGTATAGGTACCTAAACTTTACACCCTTCGTACACTAATTTATCAGAGATTGTCTAGTAACCCCACTCTGGAACAGAATCACTTTCTGTGGTGAAGTGTCAAGAGATTAATCAGTCTCCTGATTTGGCTATCTTACTGGCAAGGGCTTCAAGTTCTGGAAAATTTAAGCCTGTTGATTGAGCTGAGTCTACTGAAACAGACTCATGGTTACCAATAAACCCAGAAGTATTCATTGACAGGTAGGACATTGCAATGTATGATTTTATATACTATACTTAGATCAGACCAAAGACAGCGTAATTCAAGGTTTTCTAGGTCTAGAATTTCAAGTCTGGTGGCATAAGGTATTCTACAACGAGTAGAGGAGTTTAGAACTCTTCTTGTGAAATATTTCTGGACTTTCTCAACTGTGCTAATATCAGATACGTTAATATGGGTCCCAGACTGATGAGCTGTATTCAAGTATTGGTCTAGCAAATGTTTTGTATGCTCTAGTTAGTAGTGTAATATTACCAGAGAAAAAGCTACGTAAGATTAGGTTAACAACTCTTAACACCTTTTTGGCTATGTAGTTACAGTGGGCTCTAGCACTTAGGTCATTAGAGATGAGTACTCCAAGATCCTTGACAGAGTTTGGATCATCAACAAGGTCTTGACTATTCAGCCTATTTTTTATTTTCTGATATTTTTTTTTGCCAATATGTAGGACAGAGCATTTATTTGTTGAGATTTGAAGTTGCCATTTGTTTGACCATTCTGATACATAGTCAAGATCTTTTTGAAGGGTAGTAGTATTGTCTGTGGTGTTGAAAAGCTTTACATCATCAGCAAAGAGAATGCAGTTGCTCTTGATATGATCACAGAGGTCATTTATGTAGAGTATGAAAAGAGTTAGTCCTAGAACACTGCCTTGGGGGACACCACTATTGACGGGTACAGAATTTGATAGGACATTCCCAATTTTGACCATTTGTTGTGTTTGACAGGAATGCTTCTATCCAGTTATGCAGCTGTCCAGAGATACTGTAAGATTTTAGTTTTAGGAGTAGTTTGTCGTGTACCACTGAATCAAAAGCTTTACAGGAGTCTATGTAGATTGCGTCTATTGCTTTGCCCTGATCGAGTTGTGTAGTCCATATGTTTTTGCAGTGTAAGAGTTGCAGATTTCATGATAGTTTTTTCCTGAAACCAAATTGTTTATTAGAGAGTAGGTTGTTTGTTCCTAAGCGAAGGATGATGGATTGGTTAATAATTGATTCCATGACTTTACAGGTGACACAGCATAAAGAGATTGGTCTGTAATTTTCAACTAGGCTGGGGTCTCCCTTTTTGAAGATGGGGATGACCATGGCTTGTGACCATAGTTTTGGCAAGGAGCTGGTCCTGAAAGATTTTTCAAAGATTATGCTTAGAGGTTCTGCTAAGGCAGTGGATAGCTTTTTTAAAAAGTAGGCACATATTCTATCTGGTCCAATAGATAGAGATGGTTTTAGATTGCGTAGTGCTTTTTCAACATTGTCTTCTGTAAGATCAATATGTATTAGATCATTGTAGTTGTCTGTGGTTCAACTAGGAAATACTGGGCATGATCCATTGCTGTTTACAAATACTGAGCCGAAGAATGTGTTAAAGATGTTGGCTTTAATGGTGTCATCGTTGCAGTCTTTACCATTAGGTCCTATCAGGGGTGGGATGGACCTTGAGTTTTTTAGTTTGTTGTTTACAAAATTGTAGAAAGCGTGGATGGAATTGGTGCATAGGTTTTTTTCTTGTTTAATGTGATAATTGGTGCATTCCATTTTTATCTGGTGGCATAAATTTTTGTATCAGCTTTTGAAGTTGGCAACGTGACCAGATTTGTTTTTCTGCCAAAGTGATTTCTTTTTGGATTGAAGTTTCCTTATTGTTATGGGTAATTTGTTTTTTTCTGGTTTTGGGAGTTAATGGTACATATAGTTTGATGACTCTTTTGACTTCAAGTAAAAATATGTTGTAATGGTCTTGTACAGTATTGCATCCAGAGAATAGAAATTGCCAATCAAGGGATGAGAGATCATTGTTTATAAGATCATAGTTGCCTTTTTTGAAGTTATAATTGGGGATTACGTCGTTGTGATGATTTTTGTGTGGACATATGTTGAGACAAAAGTCAATCATGTTGTGGTCACTGTTGGAAAAGGGTGCTTTAATTTATATTCCATAAATTGAATTCAAACTATCGCAGAAGATGAGATCAAGGCAGTTGTAAAGTCTAGTGTTACTAGTTGTTCCAGTCTCAAATTTGTTACTGTATTGTAGAAGGTTGCATGTGTGGGTTCAGTTGTACATTCGTTAAGGGTCCAGTTAATATGAGATAGATTGAAGCCACCAAGAAAGATAAAAGTGTGTGGGCAGAATGCTTCCCATGTTAGTAGTGTATTTAGCTTGTTTCCATGTTCAATGTCATAATCAGGGGCTCTGTAACATAGTAAGAATCGAAATGTAATATTTAAGGACAGTTCACAGATGATGGTCTCAGAAAGAGCAAGCTTCTGGGTAACTTGGATGTTTTTTGGATGTAGAGACTTTTTATAGAAGATAGCAACACCACCTCCTCTACGGATTTCACAATCTGATCGGTAAACATGATAGTCTCTTCCTGTGGTAATGGAGTCAGGGAGAGATGTGTTGAGCCATGTTTCACAGAGAAATATAATGTCGAATTTAGTAAGAGGAGAAATTCAGGTATTTTATGTACAAGGTTTCTTGCATTGAGTAGCTTGCATTTAAGGCCAGTTGTGGTTGGAATAGAGGTAGTTTGGGGGCGTGCGTGCCTAGTTTTGAGTGATGTTGGATTGGATAGGGTGGGGTTGGATGCAGAATTGTGGGTTGTGTGACTTTCTTTTGATGCAATCAGCTCTGTAGTCAATGTATAGATCCTTTTCTCCATTGTCTAGACAGTTTTGAGTTCTGCGCGGAGTTCACAGGAGCAGATTCTTTGCAGTATGGATAAATCTGGTCTTGAGTGAAGTTTTTTGTGGTTGGGATTGGTTTTTGCAATGGCATTTATTGTATGAATGAATATGCGTTTGCTGGACTCATTTTTGCATACAACTCTACAAAATCTTGGGGCCAGAGCCGTCATTGTATTTGCACCCTGGGCCATCTCTGGTTATTTCAATGATATCTTCAGGAGAGATGTTTGTTGTATTTGAGTTGCTTATGATATCACGAACTTTGGTGATGTCGTCTGATTCATTGGTGTCTTCGAGACCAAATAAGATAGCATTTGGACGTTTCTGTTCACGTTCCATGGTGTCTCTGATGAGCAATGAGATATTTGTGGAATTATTTGAAGGGATAGTAATTGTTTGTGGTTGTGGTTTGGTTATTTTTGGTTGTAGTTGTGATTGTAGTTGAGGTAGTGGTTGTGGTTGTTGTGAGATTTGAGTTTGAGCTGATAGGTACTCACTTATCTGTGCTGTATTTTTTTTTCCAAGAGAGATTAGGCTTGCTTGCATAGTTGTTTCAAAATGTGCCTTGAACAATTTCTGATCAGCAATCTTAGAATGTACCTAAATTTCCACATCATGAAATGGGGGTGGAGGCTATCAAATATTTAAACACTACAAAGATTAACCCAGCTGGCTAAGTAAGGCAGACTACAAAATTGCAGTTCAGGTCATGCACCAGCTCTATTCTCCTATTTTATTTTCACAGACACAAAATAGAAACTTGCAAAAAGATTACAAGATATGGCATTTGTTAGAAGATTAACCAAATTATAATAAAATCCTAGAAGCCTAACTCATCATCTACCATCTCCAATTTCCAAACTTGCCTACTGCTGCATAATTGTGATGATTAAATTAGACCATTAGAAAACTAAGCAGCCTTTTTGAGATGATCTTTATTTCAAGTTTTAGAAGGGTTCATTAAAAAGTTATAATCTCAAGTAGGCTCATGCAGAGTTGCTGACATGTGCTGTCCACTTAGAGAAGCAGTACTAAGTTTCGTTTTCCCCCCAGAACTTATACAAATAAAACAAAGCTCAAAAGAAAACTATTATTTATTTAGCAACAATTCCATCCTACATTTTTATTATTAAAAACAATTCCAAAGCAATATTCTTTAGAAATTTTATCGATTAGGTTATATTTACAAAGTGGCTCTTTTTCCTTCTTTATGTTTCCACGAAGAGTTTCCTTGTTCTTTGAAGCTTTTTGAAAACTTAGGCAAATATGCAAATTTGCCAATCATAGAACCATTCCAAGATGAAGCATTACAGAAGAAAAGCATCAGGGCTGGGCTATAAATATTATTGCCAATAAGGAAAAGGTAAAGGTTCCCCTCGCACATATATGCTCATCGTTTCCGGCTCTAGGGGGCGGTGCTCATCTCTGTTACAAAGCCCAAGAGCCAGATGTCTCTGTGGTCATGTGGCGGCATGACTAAATGTCAAAGGCGCATGGAACGCTGTTACCTTCAAAGTGGTCCCTATTTTTCTACTTACATTTTTACATGCTTTTGACATGCTTTTGAAGCTGGGACAAGTAACAGGAGCTGACTCCGTTATGCGGTGACCACCGAACTGTCAACATTTCTGATCGACAAGCTCATCGTCTTAGCCACTGAGCCACCGCGTCCCTTTTTATTGCCAATACGAACCTCCTATTCAGAAATGTTGCTTGTGAGGTGGAGAGTTCAATGTTCTTTCAACTTATTTAATAATATATGAAAGGTTTTTTTTTTTAAAAAAAACATTGGACCATGAAAAACTAGTCAGGAGGAAAATCAACTTGTTTGAGCTTTGGCATTGGGGAAGGCTCCTGCGTATTCTTCAGACAGCAAAGTTAACAAAGAAGCAAGTACTGGAGCATACAAAACCAGATACAACACTGGGAGTCAGAATCAGAACATTCCACGTTACTTACAGTATTTCAGCCATGTAATGCAATCAAACTCAGTGGAAAAGGCAATTATGCTTGGAATGGTCAGCAGTAAAAGGAACAAGGCCACCCAAAAACACAAGGGCTAAATACCATCAAAGCTGACATCAGCCAGGGCATAAAACAACTAAAAGAAGTCACACAATATTGGGAAATATGTAAAGAACTGGTTCATAGAATCAATATGAGTTGCTTATGATTCAATGAATAGCTCCAGCATCATTAATATATATGAACATATAGAGTTAAGAGGATCCATGAGTGAACAAACCTGGTTCAAATTTATTTTTTCTTTTAAAATGATATTTAGCATAGGGTTTTGTTCTTTTATTATAGATTTTGTGCATTTCCGCCTCTAAAATATGGGGAAAGTGTATCTTTTGGGTTATTTCTTATTTGAACCAGAAAGCATTTCCTGATAATTATCTCATCGTGTCCTTGTTCTGAAATCTTTCAAATCGTTTTCATGGATGTATACATGCATGATGATACAATTACAACAAATATCATTTAGCATAACTCTTATAAATATCATTATTACTCTGATGTATCTACTGCTGAGGTATCTACAGCAAAGGAAATAAAACACCAAAAGTTGAGGAATAGAAAAAGACATCAGTGAACACCCCAAAAAAGCAATTGGGTAATCTGTGGTACTCCAGATATTACTGGACTTCAATTCTTATTAATGCCTGTCAGCTTGATCCCAGGAATTGGAATTATAGAATTTGTAATTCAATAATATTGGGAAGTCCCCAACCCTGTTCTAAGGCCAATGCTCTTTCCTCAAGTGATTTATGTAAATTGATAGATTGACAGCAGAAATTCACTTCCCAACAATATTGCTAAAATACTACTGCTACAGCAGCAGCCCCCAACCTTTTGAGCGCCGGGGACCGGTTCCACTAAGATTTTTCCACAGACCAGAGGGGGCATGGTATCACATGCTGCCTGAATCCCGCGGATGGGCCTCCGGTTGTTTGCATGGCCATTACTGGCATGCTGTGGACTTGTACAGGACCGTGGACTGGGGATTGGGAACCCCTGTGCTACAGAACACTGATTCCAGTGGACTAAATACGGTCATGTATCTTTACAAGGCACAATGTCTCTGTTTTGTCTATAACTTGTAAACCATAATGGTATATACTGGCAAATGTTGCAAACAAGGCATAGGGAGAACAATTCTTCCCTTTCTACTTTGCTCTCTTGGGAACTTGCTGCTTTGCTGAAAGCTAATAACAAGGCACTGTTTGGAAATGTTTTTTCTTTTATTAGACACTCTTCATTGAATGGTTCATATGTATAATTGAATTGGGGCTTTATTGCTCTACAGATATATGTATGCCCATTCTTTCTCCCTTAATTATTTCATATGCTTTTGTTCCTTTGGAGGAATGTTCTGTTTTCAATCAAACAAGAACAGTAGCAATTTGACAGAGAGATTTACTGATAATTGAGAGAGAGATTCATATTTTTGCTCCAGTAGACTGATAATATGTCTGGGGACTACAATTGTTAAGATAAAAGGTTTCCACACAGTATTTCATATACTGTTTTTAAAGGGACAGGTTGATATGAATAGAAAAGGTGGAAGTGTGGTTTCTTGTTTAAATGTTGGCATGTACTTGTGGGCATGCTAACAATGTGAGAAATACTTTGCTAGCCATGTAGTAAAGCATGTTAGAAGAGGTCTGGCATTCAATCTAGAGAATCATACAAGCAGGAAAAATTCCCCCACTCTCTGCTTGATGGTGTAACACATACTTGGAGGAGAATAATCCCATTCTCATGTCAAACAGTAATAACAATCAGTTAAGTATATTATGGCTACTTCTTACTGGAATGTATTATCAAAATTAATATTTGCTATTTTGGAGGATTGTGGTGTGGGCTTTTCATAAGACTAGTCACATATTGAATTACTCTATCAGAAATTGTTTATGGGCAGCATCACTTTTTTTCTTAGAATCTTCAACATTATTGGTAATGGGATGTTTCTGGATCATTGAGAAGAACTGAGCATTTAAGACACAGTGATTCCATTCCTTCCAATCATGTTCTGTGCAGAAGTTGATCTTAGCTATAAACCGATGGTGTTGCCCCAGGTTTTATCTAGACCCTCATATGCAATAAATAATAAATAGGGAGTTCACCCAGAACTCTCGAGATGTCTTATCCAAATGTAATTTCAGCTTGGTTTATCAAACTTAGGAAAATATGAAAGATTTGACTGCTATAAATTCAATTTCAAATCTACAGCCACATATTTTTCATCTTTTCCTAGAGAAGTGAATAAAATAATCAAGATTTCCACATTACCCTTTTGGATTAGTTAGAGGTGCAGTTAAATTACCAGTCTTAATCATACCTGTGCCACATGCTTATTGCTTTCGGAAGGACAGTAAAAGCATGCATGTTCCCTCTATTCTATTAAAACTGAGATCGCCAATCTAGAGACCTTACAAGTCAACATACTATTGTCTGCATTCTACAGGAAGTATCTAGAGTGTATGTCTTGCCAACATATGAAAAGAAGTAAAATATATATAGCCAAGGAGGGATATGCTAGAAACGACTCATTTTCAAGATTTAAAAAGTATAGAGAGGTATATTGAACAATTTTGGTGTACATTTGTTTTAATTGCTTCCCTACCTTCTCATACTTTTAATATCTTTGGCATATTATTTCTTTCTACTAGTCATCAAAGAAGTTTCAATGGTTGCCAACTGCTTTATGGATAGAACCAGGTTTTTAATTTAATTAGTGCTGGGGGAGGGGGGAAAGCTCTACTCCATTTTTCTGTTTCCCATTTTCATTACATTTGTTAAAGAAGAATTTGCTTTAGAAATTCTTTCAAGGAGAAGAGTATTTCAGATAAATATTTGCAAACAGAATGAGATGTTGTTGTACTTATTTACTTGATGGCCAGAGATGTATATCCTATCTTTTCCTCTACACTCTTCCAGAGGTTTGCTACATCTTTGATTTCTTACAGTTCAATTATTTCCCCCACCAGTCTCTGCTATTGAGAAAACATTTAAGCATTTCTTCTTTCCCTGGAAAAACTGATCACCCATTCTCTGCCCACAAACTGATAATAAAATTCAAAAGGCTGTTTATGATCCAATCTAGTTGTGAGGCTTGAAACTCTGGGACACCTTTTCTTCCAGAGTTGTGCAATTGGTTCAGATTTCTAGCTATTCATCGAACACACAGAAAGTGCATCCTACTAAGCATGGAACTCAAAACTTTTCAGAGTTGAATTTGACCTATTCTCTTTCTATTTATGGGTGGGGTGTTTTTTTTTCTTCCACCCACCTTTTTAACCAGACCTTGGCACACTTTTATGAAGTTCTGAATTTATATATGTATTTTAATTATATTTTAATTGCATATCTTACTTCTTTTAATTGCCTGGGGCAATCTGTCAGACAAAAAGGCAGGTTATAAACGCATACATAATGACATGAAAACCATGTCCCTGTCTTGGTGGGGCTGGGGGAAAAGCATGTAATCTGTATTTAATCAAAGTCCTCTCACTTTTCAGTTTTATCTCTTGGTTGACATTTTTTTCAAACTTGTTTTAAGGTCAAGGGGAGCAAGGTTTTCCCATGAATGAGTTCAATTTTCCAGCCTACCTGCAACTCTCAAAGAAGCTAAAGGATCACTTTGTGGAATAGAGTGATTCTGAAACATCAGGTGCCTCCCAGAGTGGGTATAGAAGAGGTATTCCTTTTCAGATGATTACTTGGGCCCAGAGTGAATCCAATGCAGCATGTAATTTGCATACAGTTAGAAAAAGTTCAGCTGATACTGAGAAGACAAAACCTTTCAATTAGTGACTCCATTTCAATTTGCCTTTCAATTAGTGACTCCTCCTACTCTCTAAGTGGACTAAGAATTGAGAAAGTGTACGAAACTCTCTTGAAATCTTCTACATGTGCAAGGCCAATCTTACTAGCAGGGACAACCCTTACCAGCAGGGAGAACCCTATACAAAAGCTGCTAGTAGGACAGGAATGGATGCCAGTCTCAATCATGCTGTACTCACTGCAACTTATATAAGAGTGCTTGGCTTCACAGCTGATATGAAGGCCAAAACTAGCCTATTCCTTCTAAATAAGATGGTGCAGTAAGATTAGGCTATCAATACAAATGGTTACTGTGCATGGAGCTGGGATGAGAGACCACCCTGTACTTTGTCTTAGGTGGAAAAATACCTTTGGCCCATTCTAGGTCTGGGTCCATGCAATACTACAACATACTAAATCAGCCTCTGAAGCTACACATTTTGTGGGTTTACACAATACCTTGTACATAATTAACCAAGAGGCTGATTTCATATGATGTGTTGAGCCATCAGAAGAAAACTGAAGTTGAACAGTACTCAGTACGAGTCACCACTGTTAGCATGCTGTGCTGCTCCAGCCCCAGTGGCTCTTGTGTGTTGCAAACGGATGACAAACAGCAGCAAACAGCAGCCACATCTACAGTGGGGAGAGCAACATCTATTCATCAACGTGACTAACTGCAAAAAGTTAAATATGGTTGGACTGTGTTAGGACTCAAGATGGGAGGAAGCCACGAAATGCCAAGGCTGAGAGGTTGAAAAACGTCTCCTGGAAGAAGGCAGTCGTAAACCACTTTGGCATTCTTGTTAAAACCAAACACCCTGCAGGAAAGAATTAATTTAAGCAGCTGCAGTAAGGATTCAGCTGCCAACCCATGCTTCAGGTTGTTGCACCACCAGTCCATCCATAATTACAAGATGCACAGCTTTTGGCTTTTGCCTAACATAACCAGTGGCAAAAGGGGTTGTAGCTGTCCTCAGTCACAACTGCCTACCTTTGCTATTCTGTCTCACTTCTGTGTTCAAGGAACACTTCCCCGGAGTTTGCTGCAACCTAGCCCCCATCCATCGACCTGGCACCAAGGAACCACCTGCTCTGGCAACCGCCCACCTGTTTCCCGCCCCCACCTCTCCCTCCAAACGGCGACTTAAATTGGTAGTGGGCTGCCTATGCACCGTTGAGGGTGGGCTGCGCTGACTGAAGCCAGCCCTCTGCGACATCCAGACGCCGTCGCCAGTAAGCCAGCACACGCGGTTAAGCAAGCGAGGACCACCACCACCACCACCGGGCCGTCGGGCTCTCCCTTTCTGGCGGGCGCAGCGGGTTAACGGCAGCATCCCCAGAAGAAGCGCTCGTCAATCGGGCCCGAGTGCCCAGCGCGCCGAGGCTGCCTTTGTAATAATACAGAGGCCGGTCACTATCTAGGAACTTTCACCTGCGGGCGTCCCCTTGGCGGGGTGAGGACCACCTCATCCCTGGCCCCGGTGGTGCCAGACCCTGGATGCCTCCAGCTGCTCTCACAGGATAACATTGCAGCAGCCTTCGGGTTTCCTTTCGCTTCGGCCACACCCGCACACCCCCGTCCTCCCTCACCCCCATTTCTGCTGCTTCTCTCCCAACACCGGAGCTGCCCATGGTTTCAAGAGCGCCCCTCCCACCCGGGCTTGCCTTTCCCGGACTGGCTGGGCATCCCGCTTGAGCTCCGCGGGGCCGCTCTCCGGGTCTCCCTGCCCGTCTCGCAAACCTCAAAGCCACGGGCAGGGGAGGGGGCAGAGCGCGAGGTGAGAGGAAAGCCAGCGCCGTAGGGCCCGAACTGCGGCGCCTCTCGGAGAAAGTAAAGGGTGGGCGAAGGGGGCGGGCCGAGGCGGCGGAGAGCACCCAATGAACGCCCGGGAAAGCGGTCGTGGGCCGAGCCGGCCGAGTCGCTATCCAATGACCGCGGAGCAGCCGAGGGCGGGAGTAAAACGTTGGGAGCTGGGAGAAGTCGGAGAAGGCGAAGAGTCGGGCGGCGAGTTGTCGGCGGAGGTGCTGGTGTTCGCTTTCCTCTCGCTCCGACGCCCGTTATACTAGCTGCGTAGTCGCTGCGCAGGAGCGCCCGGAGGTTTCCAGGAGTCCGGAGGGAGAGGACCGACCGGAGGAGCGAGTTTCTTTGCCCGCCTGCCTGGAGGAGAAGTTCAGCGGGACCGCGGAGCTGCTGGTCGCCAACAGGAAACTTTTCTGGAGCAGCCGGAGGAGGCAGAGCTCCGTCGCCGCCGCCGCCGCCGCCGCCGCGCGGCTGGGTTGCTCCACGCCGGGCTCGGGGAGTGCGAGTGGACTTGCGAGGGCTGCCTCGGCCCTGGCCGCGATGTCCCTGGCCACGGACGCCGCGGGGCGGAGGCGTCGGGGTGTCGGCGGCGACTGGCCCTTGGCCGAGAGGTGGTTGCTGCTCCTGGCGCTGCTGGTGCTCCCGGGGACGCCCGGGACTCGGGCTTTCGTCTGCCTGCCTTGCGACGAGTCCAGGTGCGAGGAGCCCAAGAACTGCCCCGGCGGTGTCGTTCTGGACATCTGCGGCTGCTGCTTCATCTGCGCCCGGCAGCGCAACGAGACCTGCGGCGGCTTCTTCGGGCTGCACGGCGCCTGTGACCGCGGACTTCGCTGTGTGATCCGCCCGCCGCTCAACGGCGATTCTCTCACCGAGTACGAAGCGGGCGTCTGCGAAGGTAAAACGCGGAAGATCGTGGTCTTGCTCCCGTCCGCGGGGCAGATAGCCGCTCCGCCCCCGCGCGGACCCAGGAGCCCGAAGCAGCGCGTGGCTTGGTAGGGTTGCGGGGCTCTGCCCCGAGAGGAAAAGGACCCTGTGAGCCCCCCTGGCTTTCACACACACACACACGCACACACACACTAGTGGCGCTTCGCGGTTTTCCTTTCCAGCCTCTCTCATTTTTCCGACGCACAACCGGGCTGTAATGCAGCTGTAACTACCTTGAAAACCGCTCGCGAAATTCAAGGAAAAGGTGGTAGCTTCGTCGAATTTGGCGTGTCTGTAGGTTCCATCTCTTCTCTCCCTCCCAAGAAATATTTTCCATTTGTCTATGTCATTCTCATGCTCCTCTGTGTGTGTGTGTGTGTGTATTGTGTGTGTGTGTATATATATTGCCTGCACTATTAAAAAAAGAAAAAGAAAGAATAAAGGGGAGAGGGGAAAGACGCTGATAGTGGTGCGCGCATGTTTCCAAGCACTGGAGGGTGTTTGGTTCTCCAGTTTCCTCTTTTACGCCGCCACCCCGCTCCTCCCCCCCCCCGCGCCTTTTTCTTGCTGTTTTCATCGGTGTTAGGTTTCAAGATGGATTTTAATTGGACCGCAAAAATAAAGCGGGTTTTTGTGGTATTTGTACAAAAATGTTAATTTGAACATCATTTCGCTCTTCTGACTTCGCTATTTTCCTGCTGGCTGTTACAGCCCAAATCACCAATACGCTTACCTGAATGTCGATGACTTTTCAATCCATATATATGAAGCAGTTGGTTATTGATAGTGTGTCATGTGGAACTCAACTTTTATCTAGTTATAGTGCTGAAGGATGTCCTACCATTTTAATCTTTCATAATAAATGTATTTTCAAAACATTACTAAATACAAATAAGCTCTCTTTATTCAAATTATTTTGGAGTTCTGTTCCCAAGAAGGTTGAAAAGAGCAATTGCATACTTGTTTGCTGGGATGGGAAAAAGAACCAGCTGTCTTGTTTTCATTTCTGAAAAAAAAATATGTTGTATTATAAATAGATAGATGGATTGATAGATGGATAGATTGATAGATTATATAGCTATAACATATTTTTCATAACTATTCTTTATCATTAATAAAATTGGAAACATTTAAATATTTTGTCTACTAGCTTCTGCCCAAATTGTATGTGAGTATTCAGTCTCTCCATTACAACTTTTCATTCGGAAGTCTTAAGGGAATATAGTGCATATGACAATCAGAATATTTTTTTATGGAAAATTCCTTTTCACTTCCCTCCCATAAGAATGATCCACAAGAGGGCTGCAGAGAGCTCAAAAATTCCTTTGAAAAAAAAATGGCAGGAAAACCATCTAAAACATTCCCAGCTATGCATAATTTAAAGAATTCTTAATTCCCCTTTATCCCTAAAAATTTCGATTTATCCTTTGGGGCAGCCACTACAGCTTATTTTAACCTGTAGTTTTGTAGCTAAGAGGCCTTTTCCCCCTAGTACAGGTGTGCTTCAGTTTAGTTTAATTGGCAAGATGAGAACTTGATAGTCCTATCAGACTTTTAATAACTTGCTTGGGGTTGTGATTCCTTTGCATGGAGGTTTAAGTAAAGGAGTTATAAGGATGTTGAGCTGAATGAAATGGCTGTTATGGAAAGTACATCTTTATGTGTAACTATAGTGAATGTTTATGCTAGAGCAAATTCTGCCACCTCAACACCCTACTTCATTTTAGTTCAGAGGTTTTTTGACAGTTTTAAGAATTGTTTAGAACTATAGTTTCATCTTCAAAGCTTTAAATGATGACTTCGGCTAAGCTCTTGGTAATTATAGCTAACTTTGGATTTTGCAACATGTCTATATGATTGAGCTTGTAGATAAGAATGTTAGTTCTGAAGTCTGTTGATAGTTCCAACAATTACATTAAAGTTGTTGGATGAGTTACTTGTTTTTCATCTATTAATTAAACATCTTTCAAAATTGGGAACACTCTTGTCATGAATATTGTGTGTGGATAAAAGCCTGTTTACCTCAAAAGAATAGGTCTTGTGTTTCTACAGAGCTTCCTCTTTAAGTCATCTTATTCTGTTATAATTTTTGTGCTGAAATGACCCCTACTGGTCAGTATGTAGAACTTTTTAAAAAACCTTTGAAAGATTTCGTGACAATCTGACATTAAACTGTGTTTCTTTATTCAGCCAATAAGTTACTGTTTAAGACAAATATATATACTTGTCTCAAATCTAGTGAAAACAGGATTTTTGATACAGGAATGCTGAACATAATTGAAAGTATTTAGTATATTCTTAGTTTAATTAGAGGGTGATGATTTATGCTACATTTGCTTTGCATATTTTATATAAATATGAAATAGCATCCTACTGCCAATAGTAGGATGAGCACAGATGGCAGTTGGGTCAGATTCTCGGAGCTATTAATGTTATTGTTTTTTTGTATGTGTTATCAAATACCAAAGGAAAGGTATTCCATATTGGCATCTATAATTTAATTTGCTAAATTTTTGAACTTATGTGGAAACAGCTTCATATTACTAATGATAAAAGAATAACCTTAAAATAATACAGACGAGATGATATTCCTTTAGAAGAAGGATGTTGAGAGCTCTCGCCTCACAATCAGGAGGCGGTGAGTTCGATCCTAGCTAGAGGCTAACATTTGGAATAGACTCTCCTGCTAGAGAAGAGGGTTGGACTAGATGTCCTCCAAGGTCCCTTCCAACTCTGTTATTCTATGATATTCTATAATATTTGGAGGAAAAAACCTCTCAAAGAATAAAAGCTGTTTAATTGATTTTAAAGCCCCAAAGATTAAACAACCAAATAATGTTTCTCAGTGAATCATGTATCAACAGAACAGGGAAAGAATTTGCCATGACTTCCATAAAAATACTCAGAATTTGGTCCAAATATCCTCTGAATAAGATACTGTTTAGATTTTCCTCCAAATCATTGAAGTCATAGGATCCTTGTTCTGAAACCAACCCTTTTTTGTACAACGTGTACGTTCCCATAATTCAAAAATGAAGGTTGGAAAAACACATACACACCATATCTTCTGGAAACTTGTAGAAAGCCTTCATTGCATTAAAGATGGATTTTTTAAAATATCATATATAGAGTATCAATTGTTATTATTTGAGCAATGTATCAGCTGGTTTCAAGGATGCATCATCACATTCACATTTTCCTACCTAGGAAAACTTAAGTTCCAGTCTTTAACCTGGAAATTAGCTGTTGTCAAAGAGACAATCCACATATTCAGAACTTGTTTGCTTCACTTTTAATTGGGTATATCCAGGATTCCGTTGTAATTTTGTTGTAAATTGATTCCTGTTCCTTTTGCTAAAAAGTAGTGGTATATATTCCACCATTCCTAAGGCTAAGGAATAAGGCATACATCTGAATAATATAAAGTATTCAAACTTGGATGATCTCCTAAAAGTAAACATGCAGTTATTTACATTGTTACATTGATACGATAGCTGTTGGAGATCATTGCACTGAATTAACATTGTGCCTGTTTTCTGCAGTCTCCAATTAATTTCCTTTTAAAGGCAGTGTAACTATGAATGATGCAGTTTTTTCTCATATTTATCCTTCACTTTAATGAATGGGTCACTGTTATGTTCAGATGTCTAAAGAGCTATAATTTTCTTTTGTTGGTGAAATGATAATTTATATGTTTGATCTGTTTGATTTTCTTCTTTTTTCTTTGAGAGGCAAACAGATGTCATTTCAGATGGCTTTTCCAAGGAAAAGCCAAAACCGTGGAAACTTAAGTGGTGAAGACCACAGTGATTCCTAAACCGCTATTATAATTAACATTTCTAGGAAAAATGGAGATCTTTAAAGTTGATGAAAGTCTTGGTTGTATCTTTATCCTTATAATAGAATTAGTTTTATTTCTTTTGTACTGAATTCCAAAAATTTTGTTTGCGTTGCCATATTTAGTTATTTCTAAAGATATACATAAAATGTAAGTTATCAAAATTCTCTGGATTTAAAATATTGCTAAAGTCATTAAACATATTGCTATTACAAATGACTGCTGATATGGGTCTCCTTAAGCAAAAACTGTAGATAAAGCAACATTTATTTAAAAAAAACTGGCAGGATCATGAGGCAGCCTGTTCAGGCAAATCTGTTTGCTATGAAATCATTCTGGCTTAAGCTCTCTGCATCTTTTGTGTGAATACTGCTTGCCATATTCAGAACACTTTCAGGCTCCGTATTGAATATTCAGGCTTAGTTTTTTCCATTCTCTTTGCTTGTATTTGCTTGTAGCTGCTTTTTATATTTAATTTTCAACATGGTTATGTGGGGTTTAATGAACTCCCCATGTTCCCATTTCTTCCATATTGCAATAGAATCATTTAAAAAATAGGATACAAATAAGGCTCTCAAAAGTATGTATTCATATTTTGTACCATGAAACTGTACACATTTTATTTAAGATTATCATACGTAGAAAGCAAATTATTGTACTTAAAACTTCATTTTTCAAATTAAATTTGAAAGGTTTTCTTCTTGAACAATAAACTTTATCATCTGTGCCAAAACATCTGCACTTATTTTTTTTAAATTGTGACACATCCACTGTATATCATGTTTCATGAAGGGTGCTAGATAGCAGAGATTGTTTAAAACAAGAGATAGTCCTGGGAATACAATATTAGTTTATGTTATAACAGTCATGTATGATTATGCCCCACTTTTGGACACTTTGTTCTAGCAGACTAATTTTTGTAGCTCCTTATTTTTGAGTTCTATGATAAAGTTGTGGAAACCTAAAACAAAGGATGATGGACATGGATATTCTGTACTTCTATGATTTTAAAGAAAGTTATGTTAGAAGACTGCTCCAACAATGATACAGTGGTCTGAAGAATATAATACCTCTTTCTAGAATCATTGATATAGCACAGGTATAATCTAAAGGGCTAGTTAGATTTCATGTACTAGTTTGTATGTTTAATTCACCCTTTTCCTATTCTTGGTAAATTAAACTGAATATTAATAGTATAATACTGCATGACTAGGTCAGTGAAACTTTTTTTGGCTTCGTGTAGGAGGATTGTATGCTTTTATAGAATGAGTTTAGGATTAGGGTTGGCAGGGAATGATTCTCTGATCTGCAGTGATAGCAGTATTAAAGATAAGCTATTTGAAGAGTACAGTAAAGTAGGAAATTAAAATACCTAGACAAATTATCCTTAGTTTTATGTATAACTGCTGTGATTTAAAATGCTTTTTATTTTAAAAAATGAAGTGGCAATATAATAAAAGTTGGACCAGAGAAGCCAAAGATATGCAAAAGCAAAGGGGAAAAAACACAAAATGGAACAATAAGAACATTTTTAAATATAAATTGTTGAGACATGATAACAAAGGAGTGAACAGGATGCTCAAAGAGAACAGTGGACTGCAGAGAAAATTAGAATTCTTTGCTTCTGTCCCTACTATGGAAGATATGGGAGAAATACTTGAGCTTATATTAACTTTCTCAACTAAAGCAAAATTAACCCAGTTAACACAGAAAGATGTTTTAGGGCATCTTGAACACAGTAACATCATGTGCTCTGATGGTGTCCACTGCAGAATTCTCAATAATTTAAATGTGAAATTGTTTATCGCTTGGTAAAACATATATATAATTTGTCAGTCAAATCAAGACAGAAAAGTGGTCAATATGGCCAGTCAGCTTAATAAATTCACAGCATTGGTAACTCATGTACTGTAGGTAACATGTGCCCGAAGTGGAACAAGGGAATGAGACTTTCTTGGGCCTGTTATCCTTTCAGCTGTTTTCAGTTCCATTGACCATCTTCTGGACTTGGCTGAAAGGATTAGGAATAGATGACATTTCTGCAGTGGTTCTGCTTTCTGAATATTGATTCTACTCAAATAGAAAGGTTTTGCCCTTTCCCAGGACCATTCCCTATAAACCTGTTGGGAGTGAAATGTCATCTAAGTTTGACCATATGATATATGTACTGTAGAAGATGTATTTTCTGATGAATATCTTCTAGGTTGAATTCAAAGTGCTAGTTGTTACATTAAAAACCTGCGTGGCATCTCCAAGACCATCTGCTGTGCGGGGAATTTAGCCATCCACTGATATTGGGAACAGAGGATATAATAAAAACACTGCTCTTGAAGAAATATCAGCTTCAGGGAACCCTGGTGTCAAGTTTCTCCAACATGGTGATCCTTTGGAATAGCCTCCTGGATATAAGGACTACCCTACTACATTTCCAAGTAGCCCTGAAATCCTGGCTATTTTAGAGGTTAAATTATTCCCAGGTATGATCAAGTAGGAACAATTAATATTGATTTTCATTTTAGGCTTTTTGGTTTTGTATATTTGACAGTAAATACTCAGAGACCTTTTCATTTGAGTAGTATAAAAACATCAGTAAAATGAATATCTTGTTCACTCATGACTTAGTCATCTTCCAATGAACAATTGCAATGTGCTTTATATAAAGTTACCCTTGAAGAGTATCCAGAAGCAGCTGCCTAAGAAATTATGAGTGCCTCAGGGATGCCACATGCAATACCTAGAGGACCTATATTGGGCCCAGTTTGTTTCTGACTCCAGTTCACAGTCATTAGTTATTACCTTTAAAGTTCTATAAGGCATGGAGCCAGATTACCATCTCAGCCTTATCACATCAGCCCATGGATGGTCAAGTGTGGAAGGTATGTTATAGACTCTATCAGTTAAAGAATGTCAAGTGGTAGGATCCAGGAAGAAAACTTTCTCTGCCACTGTCCCCACCTTCTAGAATACCTTCCCTCCAGATATAAGGCAGGGCCTCACTCTCCTGGGCCTTTTGAAGAAGTTTGAAGATAGGCTCTGCCAACTCACAGATCTTAGGAGCATGCAACCCTGGGGTGGTTAGCTTATTGATGGCTTTACCCTCACCTTATTTTTGTTTTTGTCTAACTCTTTTATTGCTTTTTCATATTTTTATATGGTTTCAGGGATTTATGCAGCTATTTGTACATTACCCAGAGTCACACTGCAATTGAGATGAATGGTATCTAAATCTGACAAATAAAGAACATAAAATAGTAAACCAAACGGAAAAGAAATAACGTAGCACATAAAGGAACACACCTTGCTGCAGGACAATCTGCATGGACTCTGCAAAGAGAAACCTTGCCTTGCCAAACTCTTTCATAGTTTTTTAGGGTTGTCCACATTGCATAGTTGCATTTTCAAAAAGGCCTTGGTAAAATTCCTCACTGCAGGCTCTTCAATATATTTAGTAATGACGAAATAAGAAAACTTGTTATGGGTGATGATAACCAGTTAAAACTCCAGGCAGCACCATATAGAAATAAATGATCAGTTTTCTTAATAGAGGGAGAGGTGGAGTCAGTCCCACAAAAATTTGTATTGCATCCAGTGCTTTTTAATTGCTAGAAAATTATCTTGATTTGGATGCAAGCAGTGAAATAGTCAAGTGTATAGATAACTTCATACATATATTGTTGAAGTCTGAACTGTTTGAAACTAATCTTTTTAGGGTTGAAGTGGCTAGTTTACTGAAGACATCAATTCAATGTGTGGCAGCTGTGAAAAAAGCAAATTGCATGCAGGGATCATTAGGAAAAGAGCTGAAAATAAAATTGCCAACATTGTAATGTTCTCATGCAAAGTTATATGTCTGCATCTGGAATATTATATATAGTTTTGATTGATACACTTGGCAGAGATTGTAATGGAGCTGGAAAAAGTAAAAAGAGAGAAATATTCAAAGGTTTAGACACCTTTCCTTATAAGGTGTAGTCTGATTCTCAAACTATATTCTGTGACAGCCCAGGGTAAAATTTTTGTGATGTCCTTTTGCACTATCATAACTTAGTAATACTAAGGATGCTGTGAACTAAGAAAATTTGGTTGCTCTGATTAGAACAGAAAATGATTGGGGGAGGTGGGTTTACAGAACTCATGCATATCATAAATAAAAATAGTCAAGAAGTTTCTTTGGCTTTTCAAGACTGAAAGTTATTGCTTAGTCGGGAGCCAACTATCTACAAATACTGTAAGAAACAATAGTGAAGAAGTGTGGCTTTATTTCCTGTCTGCAACCACTCCAAAGACATCTGGTTAGTCATTGTTAGAAGTGAAATTTTGGATGAGCTGTGATCTAATCCAGGAAGGCTGTTGTCATTCTCTGCAGGTATGCAGCTTTATTCTTTCAGCCTGTTAAGTTCAGGATCCTGGTGTTCTTCTGGGTGGGAAGAATCCACCCAGTTGATGTTTATTTCTTTTATGATGGGTGTTTCCTAGTCAGTCTGATGCCTTTCTCTATATGGCAAAATGAATCAACATTTACTTGATTTACAGACATTCTATGCATAGCTATGCAGAGATGATTCATACTTTACACAGGTGAAGAGGCAAATGGCTATTTACAAATCTTGGTTAATGATATATACGTATTTGGGAAGAAAGCTGCTAACATTACAAACAAGCTTCTTCCTGCCAGTTACCAGGATTTCTAAGAGTAGGTGCTAGTAATTTCCAGTGGATGCATGTCTAAGATCTGGCAACATCCGGCAATTTACAATTTTGAAGAGCCAAGAACAATCTCTCAGCATGTTTTTTAACTGTTTACAAAATCCAATAATGTTGTTTCAATATTATTTTACATGTTTCCATTACACAATTGATTGTATTAACTGAATTCAGCATACCTTTTAGTGCCATGGAACCTTTTGACATTTAAAATCTTTGGATTGGAAGGATGATTTCCAAAACTATTTATATCTCTCTCTCAAGTGAATGAATATTCCATATAGATTTATTCCATTTTCCGATAGCCAGTGAGATGATTCAATTGCAGTCATAACTGTATTCTCTCTTTATTACTTTGAAACTTTTCTGTGATTCCTTTTCAATCCATGTTATAAAAATGTTTGAAAAACTTCTGTTCCTTTTCTTATTCCAATTGCAAGCATGTAAATACAATCTGGATTCAATATTGCTCTTCAGTGCCCTTAATTTCTGTCAGGGAATTGCGCAGCAGGTGTCCAAATGAAGTCAGAGACTCTGGCATGAACTTTTAGTTTATACAAATAAATACATTTTACATCTATGTTTACAGCAAATGAGATGGTTAGGCAAACAGGAGGATCGTAAGGTAAATCACAGAGTATACAGGGCACATAGAAGAAAAAGGCGGGGAAAAAGGAAAACTCCGCCCTCCATATCTACAGCAACCAATTATAGCACATATTGCCTAATGCAGGAGCTAATCAACTATAACTGTGTGTTCTAGCTCACTGCACAACCCCACTGCTCCAGCTATTAATTTAAATATCTGAACAATTTCCAATTCATAAAAGTCCCATTAATTTCACTGGGAATTAAGCACAACCAGTTTATCTTTCCTATTCTTGCACATGGACACAAAAAATGCTTTAAAGAGAATATCTGACTGAAACTCTGACAACCAATAAAGATTCTTGAATGTTGGTACTAAAGCACCAATAATTTATTTTCAATTTTGGTTAAGTTTAATAAATTGATGTTGATTCTCCCAAACTTTATTTTGGGTACAAAAGACGTATATCCGAGCCCACATACCATAACTTTTTTAATGACTGATTCAGAAAATGACAGTGGCAGATGTTGATTCATGCTATTATTATTAACTGTCACACTGTAAACAGAGAATGGCAAAATCCTTTCTAGGTTGATTTGATTCTCATACTAATATAGTCATTGTTATCAGAATTCACTGGTGATTTACCTTTAGTGATTTTATATAATTTGTATGTTTAGTTCTTGCTGTAATGTTCTGAACATTTATAATAAGTTTCACTCATTTATCTATTATTTCTATAATTGATGAGACGGTGTTAAGGCATGTTCCATGTATATAATTATATAGCTAAGTGTACCTTCTGTAAAAGGCAATCTTAATGGGAACATGATATTGTGACTGACTTGTAGTTGCATGGGCTTCAAAAAAATATTTAGATATTGACAAGATTTTGTCTGAATGAATTTGTATTTTACTTGATTTTTAAAAATGTCTGTAATTGAATTTGTTTATTGATATTAATCTCATACAATTCATATGGAATAATATTAAAGAGTATTATAGCCATTATTTTATTGTAAGACCCTTCAGCGCTCCAAGAGCCATTATTAGATCGCTGACCATATTTCATCTTTTCATATTAAGATACAGAACCAGTGAGATAAGCTTAATTGATCTTTTCTATTTAGCCTATCTCTCTTGCTATTAGCAGATAAAAGAGCAGTATCATTTTTCTGCCTTGAAAAACATCTACCTAATGAAAGCTAAAATTACTATGTAATTTAATAATTTTTAAATATAGCTAGTAATACGGGTTTTCTGGAAAAAAAATCTTTAACCCAAATGGCTTGAAATTTGATTTAACATGCTTGATTTGCACTTAGTTTTTAAAATATTATTTTATCTACTTACCTGTGGATGCCAATAGAAAAAAAATGCAGCAGACGGAAATAGTTGAAGTGAAATAAATTTTCAAAGTGGCTCAGAGTACAGTCAGTCCTATGCAGTCCTATGAATTTGTGATAGCACTAAAAAAGTACTTACAATAGGTCCTTAAAGTTCCAACTGCTCTGTATTGCCACAGTCATGTGATTTCAATTTGTTATGTTCTCTGCCAATTTCCCACAAGCAAAGTCAATGAGGAGGCTAGTAGGAAGTCAGAAGTCACAATTACATGAACTTTTCACTTAATGACCCCCAGAGATTTGCATAACACTAATAATCTAGAATTGCCACAATTGCTCTTGCTAGGCAGCATACTCACGTGATGTTGGCAAGACCTACTGACTACAGGAAGCCCTTATAAACAGAAGAACATTGACACTGACATCCCCTAAGTTCTGCTGAAGATGTTATCTAGACTGGTAACATTTGGAAACCAAATGAGGTCGGAGAAGGAATTTTCACTCTCATGTTGCCCTTTATCGCTGAATCACTTAGCAATAAGAAATTCTGGTCCTAAGTACTGTTAAGTGACGACTATTCTATTCCATTCTATTTAATAGAGTTCACTGCAAAGAATTACACTGGAAAATATACCGTGTTTCTCACAAAATAAGGCCAGGCCTTATTTTTTTTTTGACCCCCCCAAAAAACGGCTAGGCCATCTTTTCGGGGGTGGCTTAATTTCCTCCCCCACCTAGAGTGGCCCATACGTACATACCTTGCTGCGAGGCCGCTTCTATCGGACGACAAAAGCTGCCCGAAGGCAGAGTCCCCAGCCACTTCGGGGCGTGGCATGGCTGCCTGTGTTCCCTCGCCTTTAGGCAGTCTCTTTCGGGCGATGGAAGCTCCCCAAGTGCAGTCACCAGCCACTTCGATCGGCCGGTAGAAGCAGCCTCAGGGCAAGGAGAGTGTGTGTGCACTCGCCCTGAATCTTGTCCCTGAATCTCATACCTTCTCTCCTAGATGTCCAACAGCTGCCAATATTCTTGGCCACTTCACTGCTCCTCTCTGAATCACTTTGGACAAGATCAAACTCACCGCAAAACATGTATGCTTTTGATTCAGGCACAAAGTAACCCAAACCTACTGTTCAGTGCATTGAACAGTTTGTGTTGGTCTTTTATCCGCATTCATCTGGTCATGGCTCTTTGGAAGCAGGAATATTATCAAAAGGGATTAGATCTGAATTGGGATATTCAGAGTGTTTATGAACAATCTGTTTCTTTAGCACTTGCTAAGTCAATCAATTAATCAATAGATTTATTTATTGTTTTCGCTTAACAAATAAGATAAAACCTGCACAGAAGTGACCCAATGTTAATAAATGCAGTAAAACAGGAGTCCCCAAGTTCTGGACGGTGGCCCACTAATGGGTTGTGAGGTGTTTGCAACCAGGCCATGGAAATGGCGAGCGCACGTGCATCCCCACTTGCGTGAGTGGCCAACAAGCGCATTCACACATACTCCATTTTTGTGAGTGGTTGATGTGTGTGCTCACCGCTCACACAAATGGAGCGGTGCATGCTTGCCTGCCTCTCATGCCAAACCATCTCCTCTCTCCCTCCCCTCTGCCAGAAAGGTTGGGGAACTCTGCACTAAAATGTTCAAAAATATGTAAAAATATTAAAATGGTATTATAGAAGAATTAGGAACCTTTGATAAAATATTCTCTCTGTTTAGCAGCAGCCCATTTAAAACTTGCTAATTTTCTTAGTATTGTTTCCTTATCTAAATTCATTTCATATTCAGTTTAATATGAATCATGTCAAAATGATTTTTGTATCAGAGGAGCTCCAGAATTTTCTATGTTCTGAAGTGAAAATAGGGCAGTACAATAAATAATGTGTCAAATCTTCTATAATTTCTTTGGAACAAGGAAAGTGGACTATTCATTGGAAGCTCATATAGGATATTGAGAAATTGGCCCTCTCTATTTGCTGATACAATTTATTGGAACATAGTCTTGTAAGTGTCTCTCAAAAGGATGGCACTGTAACAAATTTGAGATAATGATTGCATTTGATTTTGGTTTTATTAAGTGCATATCAATAAACCCTTAATTTTGTGTGATAATTTAAACAGTTTGGGAGGGTAGGGGCAAAGGCATCAAGCACCCTTTTTTAAAATAATAAATTATTATTAGCATTATTTGGATTTAAAAAGAATTATGGAGAAAAACTGAAAGAATACAAATGATTGGATAAAAATGTAAATCAACTAGTGCAGAAAGGAGTGAAAAATTCATTTGCTCCAGGAGGCATCAGGTAGTAATAGAAGTCTAGCCCAATAATTAAATGTCCTTACAATTGTTCTAGCTTTAATTATGCCTCTACCAATTTCAACATAGAAAAAGGGGATATGAATACCATTTGGTACACCTAAAATAGTTCTGAGGAGTTTGATTTGAAAGAATTCCATATTATAAACAGGTAGAAACTCCAATAACTACTGCTTATGAAAAGTAAGGAACTAACAGTGGGTTTTTTTTAATTTAGGGTTGGAGGATATGTTGACTTTCATTATTCCTGACAAAGCTTTCTCAAATTTTTATTTTGGAAGCCTGATAATGAGAATGACAATTACCTGAAGCATTGAAAACGATACCCAAGTATCTATAACAGGGGTGGGCAAACTTTTTGGCTCAGGGGCCTCATTGACTTAAAATTTGACAGACGGGCCGGGTCAGCACAAGATACCATACATATAAAAAACTGCAAAA
This sequence comes from Notechis scutatus, assembly GCF_049901735.1. Taxonomy (NCBI): domain Eukaryota; kingdom Metazoa; phylum Chordata; class Lepidosauria; order Squamata; family Elapidae; genus Notechis; species Notechis scutatus. The sequence goes on along the minus strand of NC_142009.1, from coordinate 66,616,782 downwards.
TCTCCACAAAATCAAGTCACTGTGCCTAATGTGCCACCCGCTGTCGAAATGCCTGTCATTACAAGTCAAAATCAAATGAATGCAATCATTCAATCATTTACATCAAACCTTAATTCTGTACCAATCTTTGGTGGGCCGGATTAAAAAGACCAACGGGCCGGATGTGGCCCGCGGGCCGTATTTTGCCCACCCCTGATCTATAAGATATTATCTTTCTTGAAGTGCAGTTGCAGAACTGGCGAAAGTATTATAAATTGGAATTTAGTGAATGTAGAATAGAGTCCATTCATTGTTCCTTTAGCACTTATTCAAACAATGATTTTGTTTCTTAAATCTGTCCTGTTTATTTAAAGAATGTTACAATATAAGCTGTCCTTGAACCTTGAGCACTTGTAGTACTCCTTTGGTCATACGATTATGATTTGGGTGCTTGGAAACCAGATCATACTTTACAATGATTGCAGTGGCCTGCAGTCACATGATCACCATTTGCAACCTTCCCTGCTGGCTTCCAGTTAAGTTTGGTTGTGGGGACGTTGGTTGCCAAGCTCCCAAATGGTGATCACATGACCACAGGGATGCTCCAATTGCCAGAACTGGCATTTGGTAAGGAAGAAGGGAGCCCTGTGTTTTGACCTTGGAGTTAGTGAGAATCTAGAAGAGAGCAGTTAACATTAAATGTCTGGGACAGGAAGAGGCGTTTGCAGGCCATATCATTTTAGATTTGGAATTACCTAATGTACTCTCTGTCTTGAAGTAACTGACACAGTAAGAAGATCTAATCTGCATTTCTAGAAATTTGTATGGAAACAGGACAATATTACGGGTAAGAAGAAAAAGCTTTTTTTTCAGCAGATTTCATGCAGGCAGTTCTAGATCAATGCAGAAGATGCAAAATGTTATAATCATTTTGATAGATTTATATATGATATATCTACTGCTCCAAAGCAAGGTGGTCAGCAAGCAAATTTTATAATAAATAAAACTAATAATAAAAATGTATTTAATTTGCCTATATTGAAGTATAGATCTGGACACCCAGGATCCTTAAGAGGACAGTATCTCATCTCCCATCTTCTTCTATACTTAAAAGGCAACATCAGTTCTCCTTGAAGATGAAAAATCAGGCAAACTAGAACACAGATTATTCTTTTAATCTCTAGCTTCCCAGAAGCAAAGACACAGCAAATTTGGGTTCATAGAATGGCTCTTTCAAATTCCATTACATATCACTTATTATATTGGTAAAAAGCTGGTGCTAGATTATTAGCTCTTTAGACTTATGGGATCACTCAGTTCAGACATATACAGTTAGTCCTCAACTTATGACCACAATTGACCCCCAAATTTCTGTTATTAAGTAAGACATTAGTTAAGCGAGTTTTGCCTCGTAGCTAATTTTTTTTTTTTAAGATGGCGAAGGCGGCTGCATGTGTTTGTAGATGGTGCTCTTAAATATACTTTGCAGAGAGGTTTTTTCATGAATTTGGATTGTAGAGATTGGTATGTAGAAGTAGAAGTGTGTGTAAAGGAAAAGACAAGAAAGAAGCAATCTTGATAAACTAACTGTGAGGCTGGAATTGATTTGAAGAGACAGAGATTTGAAGAGACTGATAGACCAAGAGCTGGTACAGTGGAATGGTCAGAAAGTCACAGTTGGAAGGTGAGACGGAGAGTCAGAGCAGAGGAGGTGGATGATTTTCACGATTGTGTAACTTTCCTGATCTCCCCCTGGACTCCCCTGACTGAAGCTAAACCCTGTCTGAGAACCCAAGAGTCAGCAACTGCAGATCTGAATTGATCGTGTGGGTCATCTGATGGAGGCAGAGCTGACAGAAGAGACAAGCCTCTCTGGCCTTTGTTGACATCTGGGCCTACTCATGGTTAATAACACTGTGGAGAGTGGTAGGCTGCCGTTGGGATTTCCTGAGGTTAACTGACGAGTGGGAGCTTGGAACTGTAAACTTCATGAGACACTGTAGGACTACAAAACTGCTAAATTTCCAATGCAGCATAGCAAGCCTTTCTGGCTATTTTTTCTAGCTACCATTTACAGTTTTACTTCTGCATTCTTGTGGGTGTTCTGTGGTCAGGCTTGGGAGGGTTGCTTGGGGGATCCTGGGGCTGGGGAGAAGTTGAATGGGAGTATGTTGGTCCCTTTCCCCCAGGTGAGAGCTGAGGGGAAAGAGTGGCTTCCTGCTTGGTGGGTGAGAGCAACTGGGCAGGGTGCTGTTTATGCATCAAATGGACGTATTCTGATTATATTAGGAGATAAGAGGAGCTGGATGTGACCCCTCTGCAGCAATAAAGGATGTTGTGAGTTTGAGGGCACTGAGAGCAAATGCTATAGTGCCTGTAAAACTCACCTTGCCCCCAACAATCTGTCAGTGGAAGTAGTTTTTTTTTCTTTTTTCTTTTTTAAAGAAGAATGTTGGGGATGGGGGATGGAATGGTTCTCAGGGAAGGCAGAGGAGGACGTCCTATTTCAGTGGTGTCGAGGAACAGGAGATATGGGAGACAAGGGAGAGGGCAAGCACGGGGAACACAACCTCGGTGTTTAGTACCAATCTCATGTTCTGCCCCATTGCACTCACCTCATTTTCCTGGTCAGCAGATCTATGGTGGCCCTGGTCTTAGACTTCTGCTTTTGAATGTGAGATCAGCTTGCAATAAGGCTAGCCTTATTGCTGATTTGATCCTCAAAGAGAAGGTTGATCTGGTGTGTATAACTGAAACTTGGCTGAGCCCAGAGGGAGGTGTTCCTCTTGCAGAAATGTGCCCAGTGGGTTATCGAGCATGGCACCAGTCTAGACCTCAGGGCTGGGGAGGAGGTGTGGCTGTTGTCATCAGAGAATCTCTAGTAGCCTCCAGAGGCACTGTTCATGAAGTCCCTGGCTGTGACACCCTTTTTCTTAGATTGGGCTCAAGGGACCAGGTGGGATTGCTGCTGCTATACCAGCCTCCCTGCTGCGTGGCAGCTTCTCTACCTGGGCTCCTGGACCGCACCGCAGGACTGGCTGTGGAATTCCCCAGGCTTATAGTTCTGGGGGATTTCAACCTGACTTCTCTGGGGTCGGGGTTGGAGGTAGCCCGAGATTTTATAGAAACCATGACCTCCATGGGCCTGTCCCAGATTATCCAGAGCCCGACTAATAATAGTGGTCACACTCCCGATTTGGTGTTCTTGTCAGAGCAGTGTCTATGTGACCTGGAATTGGTAGACCTCTCCTTGGTCCCCTTGTCATGGTCAGATCAGTCTGGTGGCAATGAGTTTCTCAAAAGCTGCATCCCCCCGCAGGGAGGCAGGACCTATTAGATTGGTCCGTCCCCATCGACTAATGGACCCAGATAGGTTCCAGAAGGAACTGGGGGTTATAACTACAGATCTACACTGCTCAAAAAAATAAAGGGAACATTTAAACAACACAATGTAACTCCAAGTCAATCACACTTCTGTGAAATCAAACTGTCCACTTAGGTAGCAACACTGATTGACAATCAATTTCACATGCTGTTGTGCAAATGGAATAGACAACAGGTGGAAAGCATAGGCAGTTAGCAAGACATCCCAATAAAGGAGTGGTTCTGCAGGTGGTGACCACGGACCACTTCTCAGTTCCTATGCTTTCTGGATGATGGTTTGGTCACTTCTGAATGCTGGCGGTGCTTTCACTCTAGTGATAGCATGAGAGGGAGTCTACGACTCACACAAGTGGCTCAGGTAGCGCAGCTCATCCAGGATGGCACATCAATGCGAGCTGTGGCAAGAAGGTTTGCTGTGTCTGTCAGCATAGTGTCCAGAGCATGGAGGCGCTACCAGGAGACAGGCCAGTACATCAGGAGATGTGGAGGAGGCCGTAGGAGGGCAACAACCCAGAATCAGGACCTCCACCTTTGTGCAAGGAGAGTAGCACTGCCAGAGCCCTGCAAAATGACCTCCAGGGGGCCACAAATGTGGTCTCAAATGGTCAAATGGTCAGAAACAGACTCCATGAGGGTGGTATGAGGGCCCAACGTCCACAGTTGGGGGTTGTGCTTACTGTCCAACACTGTGCAGGACATTTGGCATTTGCCAGAGAACACCAAGATTGGCAAATTCGCTATTGGCACCCTGTGCTCTTCACAGATGAAAGCAGGTTCACACTGAGCACATGTGACAGATATGATAGGGTCTGGAGATGCCGTGGAGAACGTTCTGCTGCCTGCAACATCCTCCAGCCTGACCGGTTTGGCAGTGGGTCAATAATGGTGTGGGGTGACATTTCTTTAGGGGCCACACAACCCTCCATGTGCTCACCAGAGGTAGCCTGACTGCCATTAGGTACCGAGATGAGATCCTCAGACCTCTTCTGAGACCATATGCTGGTACGGTTGGCCCTAGGTTCCTCCTAATGCAAGACAATGCTCGACCTTATGTGGCTGGAGTATGTCAGCAGTTCCTGCAAGATGAAGGCATTGATGCTATGGACTGGCCCGCCTGTTCCCCAGACCTGAATCCAATTGAGCACATCTGGGACATCATGTCTCGCTCCATCCACCAACGCCACGTTGCACCACAAACTGTCCAGGAGTTGGGGGATGCTTTAGTTCAGGTGTGGGAGGAGATGCCTCAGGAGACCATCCGCCACCTCATCAGGAGCATGCCCAGGCACACACACTACTGAGGCCACACACACTACTGAGTCTCATTTTGACTTGTTTTAAGGACATTACATCAAAGTTGGATCAGCCTGTAGTGTTTCTTTCCACTTTAATTTTGAGTGTAACTCCAAATCCAGACCTCCATGGGTTGCTAAATTTGATTTCCATTGATAATTTTTGTGCGATTTTGTTGTCAGCACATTCAACTATGTAATGAACAAAGTATTTAATAAGAATATTTCATTCAGATCTAGGATGTATTATTTTTGTGTTCCCTTTATTTTTTTGAGCAGTGTATTATGCAGTCCAGCCGAGTTCTTAGTCACTGTTTGGAATAGGAAGGTGACTGAGGCTCTGGATAGGATTGCACCCTTGCGACCTCTCTTCACCCATAGACCTCTCTGTGCCCCGTGGTATACAGAGGGGATGAAACACATGAGGAGACATCTAGAGAGCCACTGGCGGAAGACAGGAGATGAACTCGATCGAACACGGGTAAGAGCTGCTACTGAGGCCTACCTTATGGCGATTCGTGAGGCGAAGTGTAAATACTTCTCCACACTAATTGCGTCCGCAGATAATCGCCCAGCAACCCTCTTTAAAGTGAGCCATCTCCTCTTAGGGAAGGAGGAGATAGAGGTCCACCTGAAGGGGCACGCTGAGGAATTTGCGGATTTTCTGGAAGACAAAATCACTTGACTTCATTCCCAGTTAGATGCTGGCGCGGTTGCTGATCCGGTGGAAGCTTCTGTGGCAGGTTCTTGCCCTGTTATCTGGGAACAGTTTGACCCTGTTGCTCCTGAGGAAGTGGACAGGATCCTAGGGAGTATGTGTGCGAGCACCTGCATTTTAGACACATGTCCCTCCTGGCTTGTGAAAGCTTCCCAGGAGGTGACAGGCGGGTGGACTCTGGGAGTGATTAATGCTTCTCTACAGGAGGGGACGGTGCCCCAGCACTTTAAGGAGGCTGTGGTCCACCCTCTTCTTAAGAAGGCATCGCTGGACTCCACCTGATTGGATAATTTCTGACCTGTCTCCAATTTTCCCTTTTGGGGGAAGGTTGTTGAGAAGGTGGCCGTGCAGCAGCTCCAGAGGTTTCTAGATGAAACAGATTATCTCGACCCCTACCAATCAGGATTCAGGCCTGGATTTGGGACAGAAACAGCATTGGTTGCACTTTTGGATGATCTCTGGCGGGAGTGGGATGGGGGTAGTGCATCCATCCTTGCTCTACTTGACCTCTCAGCGGCTTTTGATACCATTGACCATGGGATTCTCCTGGGACGGCTTCAGGGGATGGGAGTGGGAGGCCTTGTGATGTCTTGGTTCACTTCCTTCCTCTGCGGCCGCTCTCAGTCAGTGTTGATAGGAGGTGAGAAATCCAACCCTCGCCCACTGCTTTACGGGGCTCTGCAGGGCTCGGTACTCTCTCCGCTCCTGTTCAACATTTATATGAAACTGCTGGGTGAGATAATCCGTCACCAGCTGTATATCTCGGCCCGTGGTGAGTTAAGTGTTACTGTGTCCTCCCTTTTGCAATGCCTGGAGGCTGTTAGGGGCTGGATGGGGAGCAACAGGTTGAAACTAAACCCATGCAAAACCGAGTGGCTCTGGGTCTGGGATTCGTTGGTTCAGGAAGAATTGCCACCTTTAGTCTTGTATGAGGTGGCACTACCCCAAACAGACCCTGTGCGTAATCTGGGGGTTCTGCTGGACTCACGAGTCTTGTTCGAAGAACAGGTGGCAGTCGTGGCTACAAGGGCCTTTGTGCAACTGCGGATTGTGCACCAGTTACACCTTTCCTGGATCAGCAGTCCCTACTCACAGTCACTCATGCCCTGATCACTTCCCATCTTGATTATTGCAACGCGCTCTACATGGGGCTGCCCTTGAAGAGCATCTGGAAGCTCCAGTTGGTGCAAAATGCAGCGGCCCGCATGGTTATATGCAGACTCCGATGTGCACATGTATCACATCTCCTGCAGGAGCTGCATTGGCTGCCAATTTGTTTCCGGGTGCAATTCAAGGTGCTAGTTGTCACCTTTAAAGCCCTTCATGGCTTGGGTACAGGTTATCTGAGGAAACATCTCTTGCCAGTGACATCCGACCCATTAGAGTGAGGAGGCAGGGAATGCTGCTGGTCCCACTCCTAAGGGAGATACACCTGGTGGGACCAAGAAGAAGGGCCTTCTCTGTGGTGGCTCCATCTCTCTGGAACATCGTTCCCCCAGAGATTAGAATGGCCCCCTCATTAATACTATTCCGAAAGGCACTGAAGACCTGGTTTTGCCAATGGGCCTAGGGAACCCAGAGAGGGATGGAACCCATCAGATGGCTAGTGTGACCCTCTGTCGGGGTGGGGGGGGGAGTTGGTTTTTGTTTTGTTTTGTTTTTTTGTTTTCCCAAATTTTGTTCTATTGTACTTTACTAATTTATTTTATTCTTTTTGTTAGTTCTTATTGTTTTTATTTTTAGTTTTTGTTTTAAATATGATTTTACATTATGTAAGCCTCCTTGAGTCACCATGGGCGAATAGGCGGCAATATAAATCAAATAAATGAATAAATTAAATTAATAAATTAATAAATAATAAAATGGTAATGAAAAAGTGACTTTGCAATCAGTCCTCGCATTTAAGAACTTTGCAAGTCTGTAAAAGCAAATTAACATTAAAGTAAGACGTCTTTACTTTATGACCAAGTTGCCAGTCCCAATCGTGATAGTTAAACAAGGATCAGATCTACAGATTATGAGCTACTTAGGGTTGCTTTTCTATATCACATTCTTGTATGTGTAGAGTTGAGATAGTGTAACTAGTTTTAATGAGTGTTATGGTGGCTTCTAATCCTGATAGAGATGCCTTTTGTAATAGTAACTCCATACTGCATGTAAGATTTCTTTTCATCTCTGATTTGAGGGATCACTGGAAAAAATTATATCAACACTAGATGAGGAATTCAAGTGAGTGAACAGTTAATATTGCTTCAGGATCCGTAACTGAGGTGGCAGATTCAAATGTATTATCTATTTATTATTTATTATCTTAATTTCCCTGGAGGGCAGAATGTCAGAGAATGACTATTGGTTTATTACATCATAGGTTGATTGAAATGATAGAATTGTTTTGAAAACAGCTCTGTTAAAACCATCTAGACCTCTTTCACAGGGACTCTATCAGATGGGATTATCAAACATCTGGAATGATAGCAACTTCTTGTTCAGTTGAGATGACTTGATTGCTATACTTTACAAAACAGTAGTCCCCAGAATGTTTTGGATTTTTGTGTTTTCTATTCTGTTACAAGAGCTAGGAATGTATTCTTTAAACAAGACACCCAGGGTTCTCAAATTTCGATGTTAATTGGAAAAGTCCAAGTTCACATTTCTTTTTAAATGTAGTGTAATGATAATAATGTGAACTGGAGATAAGCCGCAGTTATAGAATCTTGTAACAGGAGCTTTAAAAATGAGTTTAATATTTGTATTGAGATGCTTCGGTACAGTATTTGGCAAAAAAAGAATTAAATAAAACAAATCAATAAGTTACCAGTATTATAGTTGTTTCATTTTGGTTTTTAGATGAAAACTGGGATGATCAGCTACTTGGATTTGAGCCTTGCAATGAAAACCTCATAACAGGCTGCAATATAATCAATGGAAAATGCGAATGTGATACTATTAGGACCTGTAGTAATCCCTTTGAGTTTCCAAGCCGGGATACTTGCCTGTCAGCTTTAAAAAAGATTGAAGGTAAGTCAGTATTCACTAGTAAATGACTTCTGTATTATTTATAGCATATTACCTTAAATATCTAATATATAATTGGCTATAAATCACATATGCTTGTTGGCAACAATGTCAGCAATGTTATCATATCCTTGTTGGCAACAGTTCTAGCAAATGAAGTATTTGTGATTTACTAATGGCTTTCAAATGTTTAGGATAGTAATAAACTAAAATATATGCAGGCATGTTTCATACAATGTATGACTACATATCCAGAATGGAAATGATTGTTTGGCAATTTTCATCATTAAGAAAATCTCATCTGAGTAGTATATTGCTTAGTAAGCACTGTAATATATAAATGCAGATATGTTTCAGCCCCCATTGGAGTACTTTATTTTCTGTCATAGAACAATAATTAAAACATTCAAAGACAAATTGACCCAAAATTAAATTCTGTCTGAGCTTAGCTTCGTATATTTTCTGCTTAAAGCAGCTTCATGATCCTGTAATCCATACTACAAAATTATGTGTGCTGTTTGGGAAATGTATGCATTCATTCATGCGCATGCATAAATACATAGCCTTGTCCTGCATCTTATCATGAAAGATATAAATAACATTACAAATGATATAACATTTAGAAGTAATATGCTGACATGCAAATATTTTAGAATGTGCAGGCTGGATCTTGAAGATGTAATTTTATTGATTGGATAATATTAAATGTTTTGAGCAATACTTTTAAATAGAAATTATTTATCTATAAAATTGATATCCTACTCCAATCAGAACAAGTTCTTAGCAGCGTATATAATAGAAAACAACATTGAAAAAAATCTATGATACAAATTAAAAGCAATTAAATGAAATCATATGATTAAAAAGATTGCCTCTAATGAATGAAAGATAGAATGTTATAGGAAACTATTTGTATTTTAATCATCTTTCTGAATGCAGTCAAAGAGATCAATTTAATTTCTTGTGGTAGTTATTTCAAAGGACAGCGGCTGCTATTGAGAAGATTGCTTTAAATCGTAGCTGCCTTTACTTCCCGAAATGGCTTTAAGAAAAATTTCCCAAAATGACCACTAGGCCAGTTCTACCTTGAGTAGTTGGTCCCAGTTGCTAAGCCACAAGAACTTTATGGCTCGAAATCAGCATTTTAAATTGTACCTAGAAGGCAAGTGGGAGCTAGTGCAGAGCTAGAAGCACATGTGTAATATGACCCCACACTGGGTATCGGCACACAGGCCAGTTCATCCTGGACAAACTGTAACTTTTAAGGGCAGAAATCTATAAAGAGCTTTATAGAGCCCTTTGCAGAACTGTCTAACCAGATGGCAATGAGGGCTGCAGTTTCACCACATAAGGCTGCAATCAGGATACCATCCCTCCAGCAGAACCTAAAGAGTTCAGAAGAATTCCAAGTCATAGACTTATTCCTTCAGAGTAGTGCCTCTTTGTTAAAAGATAACTTTTGTATGTTTAATCGCCATTTATATACATCCCTCTCCCCCAAGTCTCTTATAAAAGTTATTTTTCTTTAGAGAAAATATGGGTCTCATGGAAAACATCTCAAATTCAGTTCCCATCTTTTAAAATTTGAATGATACAGATTGTCCTCAACTTACAATCACAGTTGAGCCCAAAATTTGCATTGACAAGCAAGGCAGTTGTTATATGAATTGTGCCTCATTTAATGACATTTTTGCCACAGTTGTTAAGCAGATCACTGGAGCTGTTAAATGAATCTGGTTTCCCCTGTTGACTTTGCTTGTCAGAAGCTATCTAGGAAGGTTAAAAATACATAACCGAGCACAATGCAACTGCCATAAATACATACCAGTTGCCAAGTTCCTGAATTTTGATCACATGACAATGATTACAATTGTTATAAATGTGAAAACCTGTCATGTAACTTTTTTCAATGCTGTTGTTACTTTGAATGGTCACCAGACAAAAAGTTGTAAGTCAAGGACTAGCTTTACTTAATATTCCATATTACTAAAGAGGCTATATTAGATATAATATATGCTTTTTAAATGCATATTATATAAATGAACTCTATAGCCCAAAATACTTTTCCCAAAATGATAAAAATAAAATTATAAAACATTTAGTGGTAAAATTAAAAATAAAAGCTTTTAATCACACCTTGTGGTAGTTAAGCATTGTACAACATACGCTGCTATTTTCTACAGAAATTAATAATTTAATCATTGATTGATAATATTAATACAGTGTTACATGATCTAAAGGGAACAGAAAGTTCTACAATGGCACTTAAAAGTTTGCAAACCCTTTTGAATGTTTTGAATGCATAAAAATGACCTAAAATAAAATGAACACAGTTAAATAAATGAATAAAAAACATTGAGGAAAATGATCTAAACCTATAGATTTGTGTATGGCAAAAATTGTTTTCAGTTCCTGGTGTCCCTTCCCCTTCAGCAGTAAGCACAACTACATGTTTCCAGTGATTGTTGATCAGCCCTGCACAAAATCTTGGAGGAATTTTAGCCCTTTCCTCCTTACATAACAATTGCAACTCAAGGTTGTTGGTGGGTTTCCTTGTATTAACTACTTGTTTTGGGCTCTCCCACAACATTTCTCTAGGATTAAAGTCAGGACTTCCCCTAAAATCAACTTCTGAAGGACCATTCTTAGATTATTCATATGTGTTTTGAGTTGTATCTTGCTGTATGATCCACTTTCTCAAGCTGCAGTTCATGGACAGATCACCTGACAACGATGGCAAGCCATCCTGGTCCAGAAGCAATAAAGCAGGCTAAATAAATTGAATAAGGTTCTTTATACTGGAATGCACTTTTGCTTTTCAACAAATAGGACACATTTCATTAAGCCAAAAGGTGGTTTCATCTACCCACAGAACATTATTTTAGTAGTCTTCTTGCTTATCTATGCGGTCTTTGGCACACAGTCTGTAGATTGGCAGCAATGTTCTTTTTGGAGAATATAGCTTTCCTCTTACATCTCGTGAACAATGTCATTCACCAACACAGTTTAGTTCTTTAGTTCCTTAGACATTATCCTGGGGTTCTTTGAGATCTCTTGAAATATTACATATCTCACTGTTGGTGTGACCTTATTTGATTGATGACTCCTGAAGAGGACAACAATGGTGTTCAATTGTCTCCATTTGTTACTCAATCTGCCTAACAAAGGACTGGTAAAGACTAAACTCATTGGAAATAGTTTTATAACCTTTTCCAGCATGGTGAGCATCAGTAACTCTTTCGGAGTTCCTCAGAAATTTTCTTTGTTCAATCCATAACATCCTTTCACAAACATGTTTGGTAAAGATCAAGTTTGACAGTAAAGTTTTAGAATTATGTTCCTTAAATAAGGCAGAATATCTCACACTCACTCCTGATTACCATCCTATTGATTGAACTATCTGACTCTAATTGACATACTTTTGCTACATACCAATTTGTAGCTTTGGATCATTTGCATTTTTCGGTGTATAAGATGCACTCCTCCCTCCCCAAAAAAGTGGATGGAAATGTCTGTGCATATTATACAGCAAATGTTGCGAAAGCCCCACCCACTCACCGCCCCCTACCTTTCAGCCTCTGCCTCCCAGCAATTTGTCTCCTTGCAGAAAACAGCTTCAGCACAGTCTGATTAGCACAAGCAGCTGATTGTCAGTTGGATAGGCCTCCCAATGATCAGCTGTTTCAGGCTGCAGGGATCGCCATTGCTTATTGCTGCCTCCGTGTGCCCCATTTCAACCTCCACATTCCATTTTCAACTTCCACACGCTCCATTTTTGGCCTCCGCGTGCCTCGTTTTTGGCCCGTTCCAATCCCCGCCGTCTGGAATGGGCTGAAAATGGAATGGGTGCGCAGAGGCTAAAAACGGGGCACACAGAGGCTGAAAATGGGATGCAGAGGCTGAAATGAGGCGCACGAAGGCGGCAATAGGCGATGGCGATCCCTGCAGTCTGAAACAGCTGATCATCGGGAGGCCGATCTAAGTGACAATCAGCTGCTTGTGCTAATCAGGCTGTGCTGAAGCTGACCAGGCTGTTTGCTGCAAGGAGGCAAATTGCTAAAAGGCAGAGGCAGGTTTTTTTTTCTTGTTTTCCTCACCAAAAGCTAGTCTTATACTTTGGAGCATCTTATAGTCCGGAAAATATGGTAATTAAATGAGCAAAAAAATATTTACTCATTTGTTTAATTGCTTTCTCTATCTAGTTTTTGAACTTGTGTGGAGAACAGGTCATATTTAGGCAGAAATACTCAAAAATGTTCACAAACATTTAAGTATCACTGTATTTTCATGAAAAAATATAGGTATCACTAATAAGGAAAGATTTAGAAAAGGAAAAAAATGAAGGAAAAAGCAAAGAATTTTAAAAGAAGCTGCAATTATTACTCTTTCCCTGTAGCCAAGGACATAGAGATGGAGATAGAGATAGAGATAACAAAAGTTTAATTAAGAACAAGAACAAGAGATAAAGAAGTTTGATATCCTGGATACATGAAACATACTAGAAGCTTGCATTTTAAATGGTTCTCCTTCAACAGGAGCATCAAGAGGTAAGACATTTTTCAGCTTCATGATTCTGAAATGATTTGCAAATATCAAAACAAAGGTGACTAGAATTCTGATGAAATTATTGAAGCGTCTTCTCTCGGACAATACTTGTTGCCGTGTTGAACATCTTACTTGTTCTTGAATGTTTTTTGACATAATTAGTAAAATATTATGAGGTTGTTTTTATCCTATTCTTGAAGTTTGGATTTTCTGTAAAATTTCATTCTTCCCAGCAAATACAATTAATTTGACAAGAAATGGCTGAGGCTTATCAGGTATATGAAAAGAAGCTGGAATGCAGAAAATCCTCTCACTATTTACCTGGCAGTCTTCAGGCAAAGCCAGTAATTTCCAGTTTCATAAAGACAACTTTGTGCAAGTTTCCTCTTGAATTCCAATCACATATAAACCCATCAAGAGTGAGATTTTATAAATTCTGTTTTATCCTGAAGAAGCGTAACAAGTTTTAGTTAATTGATTGTAGATTTCAGTAAATTTCCAAATGAGATATTCTGCTCTTAGTTGCATCCACTTTGGTACTTGCACTGTTAATGGTGTCTTTAATAGCCCTGATAATCTCTCACCTCTAGGAAATAGGAAAAAAACATTTTTTTCCAGTAGCTATCAAAATGATTGCCGTAGTTAGGAAAGATGCTAGCAGAACTTTCTTGGTGCCATTAAATTGATAACTCAGATTATGAAAAAAACAAAGTAAGCACTGGTTCCAGTAATAGTAATTAGAGTAACAAATAAATCACAATGCAATTATTATAGGGGGCACCGGGAAATACTGATATTTGTCTGTCTGCAGCAACAGAAGAAGATATTTTAGTCCCATCATAGTTGTTTAGTGGACATATGGTACATATATCTCTATTAATGGGGGGAAATCCTTTTGGAGCATGAATGGCTGGGAGACTTTATTTTTGGAGAATTTTATTGAGGAAATGTAAAAACATGGTAATTGAAGAGTATTGGAGATATTGGAGAGGAGGTGAGAAATGTTGCTGCCAATAAAATTATTCTATGACAACATTGGCTTCTGGAATAAACTTGTGTGCATGAAACAACCCTGAACTATATTTGTCCTGTGTTCTTTTACTAAAACACTCTGTTATCATGATAATTCTGAAAAGAAGGGTAAAAAAGGCTTCCTTACTGTTGTAAATCTTTGTCAGATAGGAGCTCTTAGAAGTGGGAACAAAACAAATGCTGGAATTTATACTTTCCGGAATTGTGCGGAGTTCACAATTAGAGATTAAAGAATAGAAGCACTGCCAGGAATGCATATTGTCTGCCAATTAAACTCGCATGGGGAAACTGAGGAATTATGAAAACTCAGAGAAAGCTTATTGGACTAATTCTAAGGCTGCAATCTCATCAGTTTACTTGAGAGTAAACCTGGCTAAACTCAGAAAAGCTTTTGAGAAATTATATATTCTGGAATTCTATAGGGATTAATGCATGCTTTTAAAATATTGTTCTAACTCTCTGCATTTCTGTTGCTAAATGACTCTAAAAACTGGTTGAACAAGTGTTGTAGCATTGTCTGTTCAAAGAACAAGATTATATTTTTAAAAAATTCATTTCAAATCAAGTTGCTTGGAGCTGTGAGTTTTCATTTGCGCTAAAGAAATATTTTTTCTGGAAGGGTTGTTGAATGTTTGTGAACTAAGGATTAATATACAATTTAAAAAAGAGAAAGCTGTTTTATATCTTATATATCACATTATTCTGAAACAATCCAGCTACATTCAGACACATTTTTAGTCAGAAAGTTATCCTTGATAAGAAACTTTCTTTCTTTCCTACTAGACCCATGTTGAAGCTACAGTATATTTTAATAAGAAATCTAGTTCAAATCTGAAGAGTAAAAATCACTGTATGTTAATGATATGCACTTTTCACTTTAAAAAATGTTTGAGCCACATGTTTGCCTGGATAGATCTCCAGATAGACCAGATAAGGAAATCAACTCCACAGGAAAGCTAAAACTATTTTTATTTTGAGGTTGGGTATAAAAACAGAATCTTGTAAATCTGTGCTGTATCGCCTCCCTTTTCTTATACTCCAGTGAATTAGGGAGCTATCTGTTTCTGAGTATTATGTCATTTCTCAGGACTTTAAAATGTTTCAGCCCCTTTTGTCTAGATAATGGTTTTTGCATATTTTTATCAAAATCATCTTTCATCAAGATCATACTCTCTATGCTGAATGACAGTCCAGTTTTTTTTAATAAAATTTGCATCATTTCACTTGGTGACAAACATAATTAACATTTTAAGTGTATTATAGTCAGCTAAAAGGAAAACTTTTATCTTGAGTTCCACAATAAGTGGCCGGTAGTAGTTGGTCTTAAGCTTAAAGGAATAACTGATATGTTTATTAACTAATTTGGTAATCAGTCAAGTGGTTCAGATGTAATAAGTGGGTTTTCAGACGAATACTTGTAGCAATGAAAAAATGGCTGGTCAAATTAAAAACTTCCTAGAACTCTGAAGGTTGCAAAATTCACCAACGAGTTGTGATGAACAGTTTTTAAAAAATAAAGACAAATTTGAGTTTCACATAGACAAAACTTATGCTTAATAAATAAATTGGAATCCTTTATCAAATTCTTAAACTTATATACACCTATATACTCTTTTAATACCAGAAACTGTAACAGCACTATATATCAAGCTTTTCAGTTAATGTGCCTTCTAGAAAGGGAAGAGGAACGAAACCTCAATTTCAGAAGGGATGTTTAAAACAACATTGTCTAATAATTAAGGATGAGCGGGAAGGAAGACAGTGATCCTAGTTTTGTGGCAGAACATATACATGTATAAGATCTTGGGCTAGGTATCTAGTAACTCCATAATGAAAACTAGGCAAGTTCTGAAAGTCAGTACAGACAAGGTGTGAAAAAGCTGTGCCACATTAGATGTTTATCTGTAAATTATTGCATTCTTCATTATGGGCTCTAATGATTGCAGCAGCTGGAGGCTGAAACTCAGCCATAACTGAAGAGTTAGAAGATCCCCATATCCTGTGTAAACAACAATAAATAAAATGGATCCAAGATTTAATTTGGCATATTTTAATAAAAAATAAGCATTATTTTAAACTGATTATTTTATGATATTTACATTTTTTATGTGAACCAAATTATGTGACATTAAAAACTTGAAATCCTGACACCTAGTCTGCATTCTTGTTACTACAGAATATAAGAAGAATTTTATTCCATATTAGGCATTTACGAGGATGTCAGGTTTGCTCCAAAATGTACAAGCAGAAATGGGAAGTGGGAATGCTATTATGATTCAAGATTAAGAGAAATAGCTTCATTTATCTGAAAGGAGAGGAGACTTCAGGGCAGTTCCTTTGCATTTCCAGCTATTGTAAGGTCTATTTAATGCCATAGACTTGATGTCATCATTGCAGATGGAAGTTGCTAGTTACCATTAATACGATGTCACTTTAAGTCATAAGTTAAATCAAGGTACTCTTGCTGCTAGTTTTCTCTAATAATATAACATACAATGGCCTTTTGAACACTTATATAGTTAAATGCTAATATTAATAATTAACATTATTGTTTTAATAATAACTTTAAGATGAAAGGATTGATATTATAATTGTGATAAAATAAAGCATTGAATTCAGACATGACAGGTTGGGCTAAATAAAAGTTTGAATTTCCCAGAACTCTAAATGCATGTAGGTAGGTTGATAGTTAGGTACATGGGTAATGGATGAGGAATGATGTGATAAGCTCCCAGAATTCCATTGTGAGCAAAGGCATTTCATTTTCCCTTTATTCTACAGGGATCTTGGATTCATTTTCATGAGTCAATGCAACTCCATATAAGTCTTGATGTGAATGGTTGAAAGAGAAATCTGAAATCTTCGTGTTTTCCATCCAA
The DNA here is from genome assembly GCF_049901735.1 of Notechis scutatus. Lineage (NCBI taxonomy): Eukaryota > Metazoa > Chordata > Lepidosauria > Squamata > Elapidae > Notechis > Notechis scutatus. The sequence continues at coordinate 66,599,938 of NC_142009.1, read as the reverse complement.
TGCTACAGCCTTAGCAATTGAAGCATAACTGCTCAGATTTGAGTAGGGGGAGATGACTGTTGAACTCTTGATGAGATATCCCATCAGAATTCAAGCCAATGCACGGTCCCAGAAGATCCCATCTTTACTTCCTTCAGAACCACTTCACTGATAAATGGCTAAGCCCTTCCCCTGTGCCCATTACTCCCTGCATCTGCTGTTGATTAAAGGGGGAGGGGAAATGTAAGGCTAAACAATACAAATTTAACTTGGCACTGTAATATGGCACTTTTTTAAATTCAACAGTACATAAAAAATAAATATAAAACTATGCTATTGTTTTTGTCTCACATACAACATAGAGCAAGTTTACAGCATGTTAAATTTGATTTATTATTTTGTAATCAACTTACAGTATATGAAAGAGATGCCCAATTCACTTCCCTATTAAATGTTATTAATAACAAGAGTATTCATGAAAAAGTCAAGTTCTCATATTGCAGCATGAGAATTACAGTAATGCATCTGTTAAAGTTAATTTATAGGGTTTTTTTTTAAATGCATTAATAGAAAAAGAAAGGAGTCTTGAGAGAGGACGAAAATACCTTGGTCAATCAGTCTGATTTTAATATTGCTCTGCATATAATGAGAAAAATAAAAATATACTGAAAAATACAGATGAATGATAATGGATGTTTTAGTGTATTGTGATTATGAATGTCAAATGAAAGACCTGGAAAGAATACCTTCTATTGGCTGTATTGTAAATAGATGAGGAAGTTTATTGCTATAATATCATTATTCAGAAATGAAGTGAAACATTATAATTAACTTTCCAGAGTTGTAACATGCATAATTCTTGTATGGTTGATGCTTTCTGTATCATCAGGTGGAAGGTAAGTATGTTAAATAATTCTGTATTTATAGAATTGTACACAGTTCATTATTTTATAGTACTGCACATCATCATGAATGATATGTTTAGCTCAGTTAGTTTTAAGATTTCTAATTTTATCATCAGCAAAACTGGAAACACATTAGAGCAGCAACTGCCAACCGGTGGGCCTCAGTCCACTGGTGGGCCATGAGAAAATTTTGGTGGGCTGCAGCATGCGAGGCGGGGAGGTGGGGCAATCCTGCAGTCTCTCTAGCAAACCCATGTCATGGCTGCTGCCTCCTGCCTCAGCGCATCGAGGAGGCCAAGCAGCAGCGGGCAGAGCGCGGACCTCCTGAGCCGCAGAAAGCAGCTGCCCTCAGGTGAAGATATTGCGAGGGGAAGGCTCGACCCTCTCTTCCTCCTCACCAGGAGCGCTCACACACTCAGTGGGAAGGAGGAAGCTTGTTGGGGGTGAGAGAGGTGGTGAGTGCTTTGCATGTGAGTGCTTCTGACAAGGAGGAAGAGAAGTCCTGAGGAGGGGGCCAGCCTTCCCCTTGCAAACATCTTCCCCTGCGGGCATCTCTGGCAGCCGCTCAACCTCCTTGATGCATGGAGGCAAGAAGTAACACCAGTTCAGAGGTTCCTTTCCCCCCATCCCCTCGCAGGTCAGGCCTGTGCCGTGATCTCCCGCACGTATGAGTCCATCCGCTGCCAGTATCACCCCTGTTACCCCACCTTCCCAACAGCCATCTGGTCTTTAGCACATGGCTCGTCAGCCTAGAGTGGAGCTTTCCCGATGTACTGAACCATGCGCACCCACGTTTGCTGCTCTTCCCAGCAGGGAGAAGCAACCCCTCTCGGCTTGGACTCTGGATTTGTGACTGGTATGTCTTAATTGGGACTGGGATGGCTTTGCCTCACCTGTGGGATCGCCAAGTAGCAGCTGCCAGCTCCTTTCTCCAAACGCCAAGTCTTACCATGGGAAAGAGAGCAGCTGGGATATCAGTGTAGCCACTTGGTTAGTTCATAATCGCTATACCTGGAGAAGGAGGTGCTGGAGGAGGAGGAGGAGGCAGTAGTAAAGAAGCAAGCCAGGTGTTAAAAGACCCAGGGTGGGGGGGGAGGCTTCCAGCCCGGCTCTCTTTCTCTCCCTCAACTCCAGGCAGCCACACGTGGCAAAGGAGGGAGAGGTTTCTCTGACTTGGGGGAGATATGAAATGAAAGGAGACTAGATTGTGTGTGGGGAGACTCTGCTTTTCTTGTTATATTTTTTGTTAAATAAGCATTTATATATATATATATATATATATATATATATATATATATATATATATATATATATATATATATATATATATATATATATATATATATATATTATTGGTATTTTCCCACGTATTGTAGTTCTTTTAAAGTTGTATTATTTCAGCAGAATCTCATCTGCTTTAAAGAACTACAATGACGTGAAATAACATATATATATATACCAAAAACTTAAGAAAACAAATATATATATATATATATATATATATATATATATATATATATATATATATATATATATATATACATACATACATACATACATATATATATATATATATATATATATATATATATATATATATATATATAATTATTTTTAAATAGTACATTTATATTTAATATTAAAAAATAAAAATATATATTAAATATATTATCTTTTTTAAAAAAAATCATATTAATGGTCCTCAGGATTTAAAAGTATGAGTTTGGTGGTCCCTGAGGTCCAAAAAATTGGCGACCCCTGTATTAGAGCATTTAGCAGTTCTTTCCATCTCTGACTACTGGAGAGATCCAATTGGGTGCAGTACAAGTTGTCCTCAACTTACGACCACGATTGAGCCCAAAATTTATGTTGCTAAGTGAGAAATTTGTTAAGTGAGTTTTGCCCCATTTTACGACTTTTCTTGCCACATTTGTTAAGTGAATCACAGCAGTTGTTAAATTAGTAACATAGTTCAGTTCATCTGATTTCCCATTGACTTTGTTCATCAGAACATCTCAAAATATGATCACATGACCCTGAGCCTCTGCAACCATAATAAATATGAACCAGTTGTCAAGCATCTGAATGTAAATCACGGATGCTGCAATAATCATAAGTGTGAAAAATGGTGATAAATCACTTTTTTCAGTGCTGTTGTAACTTTGAAAGGTCACTAAATGAACTCTTGTAAGTAAAGAATTACCTGTAGTTAAGGTGCTGTTCAGTATTGGAAAACTAGGAGACCCAATCCTCATTTAGGCACAGAAACCAACTGGATTACTTTAGGATGGTCTCTTAGCCTATCCCATCTCATATAATTATCGTGAGGAAAATAGAAAGCAGGAAACTTATATACTCCTCTTTGAATTGCACTAGATAAAGGTGAAATATAGATTAGATAAATGAATGAATATTGCTGAGACTCTTGGGAATTAGATCTGAGAGTTTACAAATTTTGTTGTTGTAGTATAAGCACTAACACTGCTGTGAAATAGAACTCTCATAGGAAGTAAAAACAGAACTTCACAATATTTAGAAAACAAATAATTAGTGCTCTGTAATTCTTTTTTATCTTTTAAAGGAGAAGACTTGACTCTGGCATTTTCCAAATTCCAGTTTTGTGATTTCTTTTGCCACCATAAAAAAAACTGAAAATTTGAATATTTTAAATATAAAACAACGATGCAAAATATGTGTGCTTACACTGAGCAGCAGTCTTTCCTTTCCTGCATTTAGTCCATGGTTCTGCTTTTATTTCCTATCCTTGTTTGCTGTTCAGATATGTGCATGGATCCAAGTATGCGTGGTCAGGTTTCTCAGTCATAACAGAGCAAATTTGATGAACCTGGAATAACTGAACTTTGCTCATTTTAGTGGTAGCTGACCCTTTCCTGCTCTGCAATATGTTAGATTGGTTGAAATATTGGAGATAATCAGCTTCCTGCCAAAGAATATAGCACCCTTTTTATGTAATAATAGGATGAAACTAAAGCAATCTGAATATGGTGGGAATAGATGTCTAACATATTTGGAAGCCCTCATAATGGGGAAGGCTTGCTTAATGAAATGATTCCAGTAGTGTTGCATATGTTGGATAGTGACAATAAAAACAGTGACAATATCTAGTCTTAAAGCAGTACTTGTAGGGATGTATGCTTGGAAAATAGGATATATGTAACAATAGACTTAATAGGCTATGTTATTAAAACCATAAAATTATGGTGCAATCCTCAAATTGACTGTTGTGTAGCATAGTGGTGCTAATTCCTGAGCAGTTGACTTCTTCGTACAGTAGTTGATTGGCAATGCATGTGTGTAAGGCGGAATGTAATGCATATCTGTAAGGTGGGTGTATGTGGACATTTGTCATCATCAACCACGTGCTTCGCTTTGACCTCATAGAAAACTGGGGGCCGTTAGGGAGGGAGAGGCATGTCCTCAATTTAAACCACTCAGTCTAAAGAGCAAGCAGATCAGAGTCATCATATGCTGTCTGGATCCTATCGACACCACTCTAGAGAAGGACTGTGTTTTTGCTGATGATACACAAGTATGTAACATAGGTGACTTTCCTGGAGGTATTCGTAACATGGAAAGCAAATCGGCATTGCTGGAAAATTGATCAAAAATGTGGAAATTGTAGTTCAATGTAAGATTAGGGAAAAATAATCCTCTGGAAGGATTCAATAATGGAAGTACAGTGTTAGAAAGAACAACAGAAGAAAAAGGTTTAGGTGTGTTCATAGCAGATGACTGTAAAATGAGTAAATAGTATGGCCAGGCAACTGTGAAGGCAAACAAAATTCTGGGATATATAACTAGAGAGATTACCAGCAGAAAAAGGAGATCCTTATTCCACTATATAGGGCTTTAGTGAGACCCCATTTGAAGTACTGGCTCCAGTTCTAGATCTCATTTAAAAAAAATATTGATAAGATTGATAAGATGGTGCAAGATCTGAGAGATAAAATATAAGAGGAAAGATTGCAGGAACTGAATATGTACAGCTTGGAGGACAGATGGGAAATGGGTGAAATGATTGAAACCTTTAAATATATTAAAGAGTATGAATAAGGTTTTAGAAGGCAGTATTTTCATTATTAAGCAAAAATCAAAAAGCCACTGGGACCTAATCTCAAATCGACAAGAGGGAAGTTCAAAAGTTAGTGTCAGAAAGTATTACTTCAAAGAAAGAGTAGTGGAAACTTGGAACCAACTTCCAGCAGAGGTAGTGGGTCATTCATCAATAACTGAATTTAAATATGCTTGGGATAAACACATGTCCATCATCTGAAAAAATACAAAAATAAAATAAATAATAATTTAAAACCTCAAAGGGCAGACTCAATGGACCACTAGGTCCTTTTCTGCTGTCAGTTTTACACACACACACGTAATTTCTATTTTTATATTTGTCTGAAGGTAAACCCCATCTGAGCTATCGTATTTTTTACTTTCCTATCTCCAACATTAATAAAACAGTTGTTTAGCATGTACAAATTAACCAATTAGCTTTCATTTATTGTTTTCTTAATATGTTCAGAACTGTCAAAGTTTATGGAGTGGAATCTGATTATTATACTTAGAATTTATACTTGTAATAAAAAGAAATTAAGTTAATCATGTTATTCAAAGTCCTTTCAGTTTTAAGCAGTATTTTTCAACTTGGCAATTTTAAGAATCTCAGAATTCCCTAGCCAGCATGTTTTTTTTACTGTAAGTAAAACTGGCCATTGTGTCCAGAATGGATTTTGGATTCTCATTCTGTCACATATGCTAGTAGCTAGACTATCTATACAACTTTATATTTCTCTTTCAGAAGTAAGCATTGTTCAATTCAGTGGGACTTATTACATTGTTAATGCATAGGATTTTTAGGCAAAGATTACTTAAAGGCTACATAGATAGTTTTCTGTACTCCAGAAAGAATAAAATTAGTAGCATAGCATCTTATTAATTGGACATTAGGAGAAGGGGATATTGTTTTCACAGTTTAAAGAGCATGAAGGGTTTTAGATAGGAGGAAATTGAAATTTTATATAAAGTTTATTTATCAAGCATAATTCTGCTTTATTATTATGGCATTGAATTAAGAGTACAAAGCTTTCAAATTTTTAATACTTATAAAGGTCATTTACAGTTTGGGGAAGGGATTGTTGAAGTTTATACTCACTGACATAGCAAGAGCAATAAATAACGGGTTTACTTTATGGACTTAAAAACATAATTTTCAATTTTTTTATTATTCTGAGAAAGAAAAAAATGAAAACCTCTTCAAGTGAGTAGTAAATATATCAATTTTATTTCTGTTTTTTTAAAGTTTGATTTATATGACCTGATATGAGTAATTGATTATGCTCAGTATCTCAGTTGCCGCTAGTGTTTCTGGGAAATATTTCTGGGTCCTTCACTTGTGTATTAAGCTGTTTCCTTTACATCAACTTACCAAAGAATTAAATTCTCATAAGTTGCTTATTGTAGTGTCTACTTTTTAAATGTTAGCAAGAATCCAGTTTTTGGTGTCTTTAATTATGTAGAATGGCTATACAGTTGGTGGTTTTTTTGCATGTGCAGATAATACTTTTTTTAATTAAAGTTTTTCTTGAATTAGGGTTGCTCTTCAACCTAAAGCAGGAACTGTGCATGGTTACTTCATTCACAGGATTCAGCTTTGAATACTCATGACTTAAAATTGTATGCATTAGTTAAGGTATCATCAAATTAGGTTATAAAAAGCTTGTATGAATCCTCATAAACCAAATAATTGAGATATAACTGTGTCTGAACTTCGTATAGATACAGAATTTAATAGAAGAAAATTTCATGTTCGTGTTTTGAAACTGGACCGAAAACATCTGGAGCATTAAGTTTCTTCAAAGTGCAGTCACTGTTTGATTCTGCTGTTTTAATTGATTCTATTACTAAAATGCTTCTTTCTTTTCTCCCATACATTAGTGTAATACACTAAAACTAAACAGATGTCATCTGTAAGTTTTCTCACTGTCCATTTATATACTTGAAAGAACCATAGATTTCTACTTCAGGAACTTTCAGCTTTGAAAAATTGCTTAATACTATATTTACCTAAAAGAAACATTCCCCTAAATTTAGAATAACTGTAATACTGCCCATTCAGAATGGAGGCTATACAGAAATAATTTATTGTTAATGATATCATTGACTTTGCATAATGACTTAAAATCCATCAGGAATGTTTATTTTCATGCATGGTTAGTAAAAGTACCAAAAAGTTCTCTAGCTTAATTTCAGGGTCAGTTTGAAACTACTCTTCTTTCAGGATAGTTTATTTTATTTTCCCAATAGGAATAGGTAGAAGCAAAGTTTAAAGCCTGAACATAAATTTTGGAGTTGATTGGCAAATTTCCATCCCTTTGTGTCACTGCTGTTCCGTTACATTATACTCCCGTTCCAGTGCAGCTGAAGAAAATGTACTCTTCATACTTTCATGACTTGCAACATCAGCATACATATCTTATATAAATGTGAAACAACCTGAAAATTTCAAATGGTTTATTGGGGTAATGTCCCTCAGTTTTCTTTTCAGTAGAGTATCTAAATTTAATAGCAAACATCCCATTGTTAATGTAAGAATATAATGTGTTATAAATGTAGAACTTGTTAACTATTCTTCAAATTGTTAAATATAAATCTTTGGTAGTATTGCAGTTAAAATAGTTATTTTCAGTAATTATATGTGTTCCAAAATATTTTTTTAAAGTAGCTTTCAATGCCTTGTTTTAATCAAAATATATGCTCTCCTAGAATTGAATAATTTTTTATTTAGCTTCTCTTCAGGGTTCTGTGGTGCCGACAAAGCTTTTTCCTTCATTTCGCCATTTTTTTTCATGAAATATTTAAAGTTAAAATGAAATTATTCAAAATTGTTTCTGTCACTGATTAACTTCCTCAATTTTTTTTCTGTGAAATATTTTGAACAAAAATGTTGGCAAGAATATTTTAAAATACATCCAATTTTTTTATATAAAGTAAATTTGAAGCAGATTGCTTAACTGAACAGTGATTTAAATGTGTTTGCTACTTAGAGATTATATGGCTGGTCTATTCCATTTTCCACAAGAATAGAAATATTCCTAATGGGTTAAGATAAATACTTTGAGTAGTGCCTAATTTTTATATAAAGAAGAGGTCTAGAGTCTTTGAAACTTAAATCTGATGAATTCAATGCACATTCTAGATGACTTGAGAAGGACTCATCTCTATAAATCTTGTATTTTGATTATCTTTTTTATTGGGAAATGTTTCAGGGTTTGTCTTTGTACAGAAGCACTTTTGCTTCACAGCTGTCAGAATCAACTCTCAGTCCTAGGTTGAAGCAAATATATTACAGTTGATCTTCACAGACTGGGTATGAGATGTTCTTCTCTAGATTATACCAGATTATACCAGATTTTTGCAACTGAAAAAAAATAGGTAGGTAGAAACCACCTAATCTGATTTTTTTAAAAACATTCAATTAATCGAGTTTCTTAGAGTGGTTGTATACATAGTTTACTGTGACTTATGCTAGTTACTTTTTAAAAAGAAAACTTGTACAGAAAATGTATTTTAGCACAGGTATATAAATGAATAGGTATATCTATGATATATAATCTCAGTGTTGTAGTTGGAATGTTATTACTTTATGTTTACATAGAGAAATTATGGCTCTTCTTCCTTCGGATGATACTTAACTATTATGTGTGGTCCTTGGGCAACAATTGTGCTCTTTGGGAGAAGTCCTTTTCTATTGTAAAATTCTAATTTCAATTATGGTATGAAATTGATAAATAGGTGAAATTGTTACATAAACAATTTTACCTCTTCTCTAAGCACCTACAACATTTCTTTAATAAGCTTATTTAATAGACTGAGGTGAATTTTAGTGAGATTTTTATATCATACTTGTTTCCAAAGAAATCTTTAAACTGGTGTGGAAGAGGACAAGGTGATACTCTGTGTTGTTCTTGATTGACAATTCTTTTGCTTCCTGGTAGGTGGAGCCATTACGCTTAGTATAAGGACTCAGTTGTAGGCTGAAGGAAGAGGAAGACTACTGTTAAAAGAACTGCTGGTAAGTTTACCTTTCTTTGGTACAGATCTTACAAAAGATGGTGCAGAGGACTTACCTCATGTCAGAACTGAAGACTCCTTACTAAGACCTTTCAGGATTCATGCAGTTGAAGCAATACAATGACTTGTATCAACATGCTAAATATTCCATAGATTCCTTGATACACTTCTTAGAGAGTCTGTGGGGAGACTTTGGAGGTTATGAGGCTTACTAGTCACTTTATTTTACATGAAGGTGCAGGTTGAAGTTCTTGCCTGCTTCATCTTTTGGTTAAACTATTATGTAGTTAGAGATAGATATTGAGAGAGAGAGAGAGACCAAATGTGTTTCTGTCCATATTGTTTGGTGTGAACTTCGTGTACAATAAAATAATTTTGTATTTAGATTACCAATAATATCTCTTGTATTTCTGCATGTAGAGTGATATGATTGTTTTAGCACTAAATATTGGTTCTATTTCCAAAGTGATTTGAATCTAGTCTGTCCACCTTCCCTTTAAAATGTGCTCCTATTGGGCAACCTGTGATTTGCCCTGTAATATAATTCAAGTCCTTGATAGACTGGTTAACTTAGGTTGACTTCTAACAACCACATAGATTTTCTCCTTTCTTCATTTTCTCTATTCAACTCCTACTTGCACTGAATTTATCACCATAGTGTGGCATTATAGGCTTGTTAGTGGCAGAAACTGAATCTCTTCCTTCTCCTAATATCTGTCCTTTCTGTATTGCATTTAGTTGACAGTATGGCATAATAATATCAATTGTGTTTGCAAGAAATAACCTTTAATACACTAAAAGAAGTGAAATCTGTGTTCATTTAATTTTTTTTCTTGATATTCAAATTGGTTGAACTGCATCTAAAAACAGCCTAATGTGAATAGTGTGTCATGATAAGATTGAACTGGTATGCAATAACCTAAGAATTGTAAAAATAAATAGAAGTTGTCTATATTCAGTTTGGGAAAAACATAGCTGGCTCTGTCGATTATAATGTACCTTGGTATGAAAGAGAAGGAAGAATTGGAAAGTTTTAGCAGATGTTTTAGCCATGATGTAACCTTCATTCCATTTTTAAAAGATTACTTAGTACTAGTATTGTGGAATACAGTGTAATCAGTAATATTGGTTCAAAATGTGTAAGAAAACATATTGTGATAGAGCAGATTCTTGATATTGTTGAATCTATCTTGAAGAAAAACTTTCAAACAGTTCTATGGAAATTGATTAGAAATATTAAGAATTCTTAGTACTAATGTCATGTTAAAAATGAAAAATCTATGCTTTCATAAAGATTTACTGGTTTTTTCAGCTGTGATTCTGAACTCATTTGAAGCCATGTCTGCAGTGACAAAAAAATTAGTTATATCTCTAATAGCTATCCTTAATTCAGCTAATAAACTTTTCAGAAAAAACTCAGTACAAATGTGTAAATGATTAGATTATTTGATATTGCTCCATCAGTATGTCATCAGATTTTTAACAATGATTTGTTGTAGCTTTGTCGTTTATTAAATACAACTTTAAAATCTCTCATATCAGATACTGTAGCTGTCCATGTCTAGATTGTAGACAAATATATTTGAGAACCATGACTTTTATACAGGTACCAAAATCCTGTGTAATATTCCGGAGGGTAGACTTTATTGCCTTTGCTGCTTTCGAAATGTAGTAGAGACAATCAGATAGCATTTGGAAGATGGAATATAGTGATAGATTGAAAATGCTGACCTTGGTACATATATAGGAATTTAATCTGCCAGCCCTGCAGCAGGAAACGGGTCCTGGATTGTCAGCATATTATGCAGCTGTTGAAAAAAAAAAAGACAAACTCAACCCTTGGGGGGTGGGAATTGTTGATGTAGCAAGCCTTTATATACCTGGAGTACCATATATAGTTCAGTGGATTTATATTGAAAATTTGGTAAAGTTCAGAAATGGCAATCAGAATATCTACTGGGTAAACACATTTTTTTAAAGGAAGAAAGACTGCCTCTTTCTGTCTTATGATGTTGATGCATTTTCAGTGGCATCTCTGCAGCCTCTCGTAGCTGTTCTTCATAGATGTCTGTGGATTAGGTTGTCCCTGCAATGCTCCTTTAGCAAAGGCATATGTGATGTTAGGGCTGCTTTGGTGCCTGCCACTCTATTTTCTTTTAATGCATTTTTGAATGCCTTAAGAGTTTACACAGATATAAATAATAGAGGAGTTTTTTTTTTTAAATCTTTGCACTGTAACAAACGGCAGTACAAATAGGATGACTATGAGCAGTAAAAATAGAAGCAGATAAGTATTAGATATGCATAGAAACAATGTGATTTTCTTTTTATTATTTTTAGAAAATCTTCAATAACAGATGAAATAATAGAAAGTAAATCGGAGGCTGATAAAAATAAAGAATTAAGAATCACTTTCCATAATAAATGAATTCACATTTTCAGGCTCAGATTAATTTTATTCTAAAGTCCTGAAGAATTCTGGTGTATAATTAGTGGCGATAGATGAAAGACTGCGAATGTGCAGTTCAGTAATGTGGACAAATACTTTTCCCTTCAAAACAGGTAAAACAGAGAATGCAGTCAACTGTCAACAAATGAATAGTTTTCTGTGCTTAAAATGGAGCTCGTCCAGTTAGCTTCCTAACTAAACTGTTAACTACAAGTAGTCCTTGACTTACAACAGTTCGTTTAGTGACCATTCGCAGTTACAATGGCATAGAAAAAAGTGATTTATGACTACTTTTCACACTTATGACCATTGCATCATGCATACCCATGGTCTCCTGATTTACATGTGGATGCTTGACAGCTGGTTCATATTTCTGATAGTTGCAGTGTCCTGGAATCATGTGGTTCTTTTTGCAACCTTCTGACAAGCAAAGTCAATGGGGAAGCAAGATTCACTTAACAACCGTGTTACTAATTTAACAACTGCAGTGATTCACTTAATAACAAATGTGGCAAGAAAAGTCGTACAATGGGGCAAAACTCATTTAACAAATTTCTCACTTAGCAACATAAATTTTGGGCTGTGGTTGTAAATAGAAGACTACCTGTAACAGTATTGTTATATTAATACAATTAGGCAACAATAAATTGCAATGATAAGTTGGCTAAAAGTAAAGAAAACAAATCCAAGATAAGTGACGTACATAAGGGCTGGAAAAAGTGTAACTATCCTGATAATGTCTTATACTCTTCTACAAATGGAAGTAAAGATCAAAAGTATCCAGTTTTATTGTATATCAATTATCTGTACTTGATTGATTCTGGTTAATATGCTCCTTGTTACTGATGTGGGGTGCTTTATAGTTTATTAGGGCAGTAGAGTAAAACTTTTAGATTTAGTAAATGTTGAAAACTTTGTATATCACTATATAGTCTTTAAAAAGACTTAGTATTGGAGTTCTTTGAGAATTTGCCTTCTGTTTTCCCTCACTTTGCATAGTTATAGAGAGGAAGAAATTGTTTGCTTTCAAGTAAGATGATTTGAGGGAATTTAAACTAAATACGTACAGATTTTGCAGTTGTTAAATAAAAGGAAAAACAAAATGAAATGTATTCTGGGATGAACATGAATTGATCAAATTCTCAGATTTGAAATGCTATATGTGGTTTTATATTTTATTTTATTTTCATTCAGTGGTATCCAATTCTCAGACTGTCTGGACAAGCTCCTGTAATTTTCTTGGCAAAGATTTTTGGAAATGATTTGCCATTGCCTCTTTCTTAGGGCTGAGACAAAACGACTGGCTTAAAATCACCAAGCTGGCTTTGTGTCTAAGGCAGCACTAAAATTCATGGTCTCTCTGTTTCTAGCCAGATGCCTTCACCACTAGTCTGTTTATTATAACGTTGTGGAATTTTTTGTACTACTTTTCAGATATACTTATTTTCCTATATAACTATGTTAGTACTATGTTCTCTAATTTATTCAAGATTATTAGAAGTGGGTGTACTGAATGATCATAACTAGTAACAAAATATATGCAAACTAATAACAAGGAAAACATATACAAACAAATTAAATGAAAAATATGAAAGTATAAAATTAACATGATGGCAAAGCTATGTTGTGCAAAAGATACTGGTACAATTCTGATTTTGTATTTTAAATGCTTTGAAAACATTAACTCAAAATACTGTTAATATGTTGTTTATGTCAGGTTTAACTTAATTTACATTCAGCTTGCAATGTATATTCAGCATCATTTTGCTACCTATTAAGTAATTTATTTCCTTACTTTAAAGGATGCTTTAATGCCACTCCTGGGAACCATTTCTAATTTCACCCTGTTGGTAACTATTACAGATATGTAATTTCATATGTGTGTTGTTATATGCTTGTGAGCAGGGGTAGGATTCAACCGGTGTTACTACCGGTTTGGTACTTATTTTGCACGTGCGTTTAATACAATGAAAGCTGTGCCTCCCGGACAGCTGATAAGTGCTGCGCATGAGTGCGCAGTGTTTGAAAAATGCCTTTTTCCCTGCTTTTTCAACCACAGCTGTGCCGCGCAAAGCAGCTGAGGTTGAAAAAGCAGGAAATAAAGGTCAGGTAAGAGCCCGGGCAGGCGGGTGGGCCAAATAGCAGCAGACACAGAACTGATTCTGTGTCTGCTGCTCTTCAGAGCTACCGGTTCTACAGAGCCGGGAGCATCCCAACCCTTCTTGTGAGAGAGGAAGTTCTCTCCATGCTTGGAACGTCTTAATGTCTCCATGCTCCCTAATCTTTCATGAAAGTTTGTTTAGTTTATACTTTAATAAAAATACGTATATAAAAAGTTTTCCCAGTTAGAGAATTTAATATATACCTTACTAGAAATACCCTTTAGGAGGACATGAAATATTGCAGTGTGAATTATTCCTGTTCAGCATTCTGGCTATACCTTCATTCAGAATATTCATTCCATCTTTTACCACCTACCATTTTTAGTTCCTTTGATAAGTTCCACCCACCCACCTTCCCCAAATTCTGGCTTCTGTGACTATTTACTGTTCATTCATTATTACATTTGTTGTTGTTGTTTTGGTGAGATACCCTCTCAATTTTTCCCCCTAGAAGCTTGTTGTATTTCAGCAAACGTTGGCTGCTCCAAGCTTACTTCTAACCTCTTGCCTATGTTATCTATGGAGATTGCCAGTGTTCTGGAAAAAAAAGAATGCAGTTTTATGAGGCCAAGAATGTTATTTTCTAGACATGAATCAGAAGTATCTATTTCAGTAGACAGTAACTATGAGGAAGGCAACACTACCCAAAAGTCATGAAAAATAGTAGATCTAGGAATGCTATATGGATAAATGCCAAAATCCTGAAAAATTAAAAAGAGAAACCAAGTCTTCAGATCAGGATTGCTTGTATAAACGCTTACTCTTAAAACTCCTAATGTGAAATCAATCCTTAACCATAATAAGGAACTGGAAGGTTGATTTGGCAACCTTCAGCTGGTGAGTCTTTTCTTGTAGTTTTAATTTAGAACAAACTAAGAAAGCCAACTGATGGATTTCCAGGCTTCATTTTATCCCACCACCACCACACATACACTTTTATCAAAAAGCTACTGGTGGGCTACTGGTGGTGGAACAGTCACTCTAGATGGGAATTTTAAATAGTTGGAGCCAAGGGTCCAGTCTGTCTTAAAGCCAAAACCAAAATGGCCATGAAAAGCAGTACCAAGGACATGGGAAGGAAAAGGAGGTAACATGTTTGCAGCAGCCTAAAATAGCCAACAGGTGTGGACAGCTCATAATCTCTGTAGGCATTATCAACATCCATCAATGAGAGAGATTTTTAACTTATGCTCAGTTGTGTCTGATTTTCAGAGACTGCCTGGACTAATCCCTGCAGTTTTCTTGGCAAGGTATTTTGGAAGTAGTTTGCTATTGCCTCCTTCTTAGGGCTGAGGGAGAGAATGACTGGTCCAAGGCAGGATCTTATCATATAATCGTATTATACAGTATTACCTTACTGATCACCTATGTCTTCTTAAACATGTGAACCTTTTCTGACTTTAAACTTAGTTCTCTTTTGTGTTGTATGTTTGCTATTTTTTCAGCAAGAAAAAATATATTAGAATCTTTGTCACAAGTGTAAATGTCTGAAATGATTTCATGCCTGTTTATGACCTAGATGAGTTTATTATAGTTTATATCTAATTTTAGTCAATTGTTGTGACTTATAAGAAAACTTTTGCAATTCATAAGTGTGAAATAAATTGAATATAGTGCCTTATGGGCAGTAATGAAGATTATAACTTTATTACCAATACAAACAGATTTAATATAAAATAATACACTAGTTGAGCATTTTCATAAGTAAAATACAGGTAGTTCTCAATTTATAACAATTCATTTAGTGACTGTTCAGAGTTGCAACAGAACTGAAAAAGTGACTTATGACCATTTTTCACACTTACAATCATTGAGGCATCCCCCATGATCATATGATCAAAATTTAGAATGCTTGGCAATTGACTTATATCTATGGCAGTTGTAGTGTCTCAGGGTCATGTGGTCCTCTTCTGCAACCTTCTTTGACAAGCAAAGTCAGTGGGGAAGCCAGACACACTTAACAACAATATTGCTAACTTAACAACTGCTATGATTCACTTAACAACTCTAGGTCATAAAATAGGGCAAAATCCAGTTAACAAATGTCTCACCAACAGAAATATTGGGCTCAGTTGTGGTTCTAAGTCAAGGATTACCTGTAATAATCAACAGAGTGACACAATAAATCCAATAAAAAGTTATGGAGATCTCACATTCCTTTTTAGCCAATGCTTATATATATATATTTAACTGGGAAAGGTAAGGCATTTCTGTTATTCTCTCAGAACATTTTAGAAGGATTCTTTTAAAATAGGTGTTTGACTATAAGATGAATAGAAATCCTCAAGCTTAATAGAGCATTGTTAAACTAAATTCCATTTCACTTTGGAAATCCTTTTGAATCTTCTGTCTCATATAAAAACAGAATACCTTACCTATTGAATACCTTACCTATTCAGCAACATTTATATTGCATACATTCTATATAAATATGTCTTTTAGGAATTCTGCAATTATAAATAGTCCTGCTTCTGTGTTAGTAGCATGCTTGATAATATTGATTTGCTCAGAACATCTACACTGTCACATGCTTCCTGAGCACATCTTTGTGAACCATGTATGTAGATACAACAGGTTAGATATATTCAGTAGCTTTACATATATGCTTACAGTAATCCAAACATCTATGTAGTGAAGAAGCTTTCTACATACTGCTGTCCTTCAACCATATTAGATTACAGCTCAAGTTGTGGATCATTATGGCCAATGGCCATTCTTGCATGTAATTCAGGAAATTGTAATCCAACACATTTGGAGAACATCAGTTAGTAAAAGGTCGCCAGATCTTTTTATGCATCACATTAAATGAGAAAGAGCCGTTCAAACTATTGATATTTTACATCTGTGGCATTGTCTAATTTAAATTCCCATTGAGACAGCCCTCTTACTCCATTACAGCAAGAAAAGGAGAATTTTGTAGGGCCTTAAGATTGCCAAAGATAATTGTATAGCCATAAAATGAAAGTGTTTTAACGTGTTTTCTTTAACATTGGATACCTTTTGGTAAATAATTAATTTTCAGTCTTATTTTAGAGCAAGTAGCACATTTTAAGTGTTGTGTGATATTTTTTTCCAAAGTGACCACTTGCAAAGGGTGGGAGACATAACCAGTTACAAAGTAATCTTTCTCACTTTAGCCATGCTTTTGTTTGTCCTTTTTCTGGATAGATGGCAAACTAGGTTGTTGACACCTAGTATTTTTATTTCTAAGATACTGTACATTTGGAATCTATTGGGGGGGGGGGCTACCTTACAGTTTTCCAGCTTCAAACTTTTTAAATGTAAGAAATGAAAAAGGGTGGGCAGCCTGGTGGATACCAAAGAAAGCAGCTACAGTTTCAATGGTAACCGCTGACATGCAGTGTTAATGCCTTTGTACAACTTTGAGATGCATTGAGCATAATGTAGAAAACATATTATTCAAAGAGAAGTATTAATGTGCACATTGATAAAATGCCTTAAATGTGGATGCTTTCAAACTGTATCCAATTATATCCCATAATAATATCTCATTTTCAGGCATGCATTATAAAATTCTGTGTCATAGATATGTATATAGATGTTACACAGATTTTAAATTAAGCCTTTAACATCATTTTGTTATTTTTGGAAGTAATACAAATATTGGCCAATATTTAGCCTATCCTCCAAATTAAAAGAGATAAAAAAAGAATGCTAGAATAAAGGGTTTAAGTCAGAAGAAAAAAAACTACTTGTCAGCTGTCATGTCTAGAAAGACTACAAAGCCACAAGTATATAAGGCTGAATGTTTTAACCTATAGCACTGCATTTTTTAAAGTTCTTGCTGGAAGAATACTTGGTATTCATTGCATTTTTAGTAGGTATTAGTATTTGTTGGTAAGAGAGATAGTTCTGGATTTTTTTAAGAATAAAGAAACACTACTAATTTTGCCTTCCAAACTACTTTGATTATTTATGAGAAATTCTTATTAATGATTTACTAAAATAATCACGGAGTAGATGTTTTAGACTTAGAAACTTGCTGTTTCTTCTCTGATGCTAAGAATTCTATCTAAACTCTTTTGAGATCTTTATTGAATTGATCTCATTCTGATCAATTCTATTTCTGTGTGCAGTTCACTTTTTTATTACTTGGGAGACAATTTTGGTTGGTAACTTAGGTTGGTAGAATTAGGAAGTACATGTATTAGAGCAATTTCTGACAGGCACAGAAACAATAACCTTTGCAAAAAGGAATAAACATTAAAAACATTCTTGGTTTGAAGGGCTTCGGCGACAGACAGAAATCTGTGATCGTGCGCGGTTTCTGTCTGGGCTCGCCGCTGGAGCACCCCGAGCCAGCTGGTTTCGGGGCTAAGCCACCCCGTAGAGGTGGTGAAGAGGGGGGAGACCACCAGCAGGGTCGAGGAGAGCCGCATCTCTCCTCCTCAGCTGGCCATTACTCCCTTTCCTGAAGGCGGTTGCAGCGGTGGTCAGAAATGGCCACCTCAAAGAAGAACTCGACCGGAAAAGAATGTGCAGGAGGAAGATAAGAAGTGAAAGTTTTGGCTGACCGGGTTAAATTGCAAAAGCAACAACTAAGGTACCCTGGAATTTAAACTTACAAAAAATAACATCGCTCCCAAAGAAGAGTAGGAAGCAGCGAAGGAAAGTGAAAAGGGAAAGGTTTGGCTTTGTTTCTTCTTCTCTCTCCTTCCCTATACTGACAACTAAGAGACTTAAATAAGAAATCGGAAAAATCCGCTTTGACATCAATAGGCAATTAAGCTGAAAATAAAACAAAATGCCAAAGGGATAATAAAGATTTCTGGACACTAAAATTTTTTTTTCATAAGCAGGAAGGGAGAGAAAAAGAATAAGGGCAGGATCTGGAAGAGGGAGGGGACTGCCTGGAATTAAAAAGAATCTACAGTAAAACTTCAACAAGACTTCTAAAAGATACATTTTAATTGAAACTTTGCAACTAAATAGTAACCCCAGGAAGAGAAAGTGAAAAAATTATTTTGGATTATTTGGTGATCTTTGGATTCTTGGTTATTATATTTGAATGACTAAAATCAATCGGGTGGTTGTTTAAAAATTTATACAATGGCACCACTTCTGGATGAATTGAAAATGGAACTTTAAAAGTACAAAGAAGATGCACAAGAAGGGAAGGGTTCTTTTGGCTTCGTTTTTCAATTCTTAGAAATGGAGATTTGGAACTATGAGAAACAACAAGAAACGACTGCAAAACAAGAAGACTGGGACAAAGAAGAAGCCATCTTTAATGAACAAGCAATTTTATGTGGGGGGAAGAAAAGGAAAGGGGAGAAACAGAATGGAGAATTTAAGACTTAAAAAAATAACCAAAGAAAAGAAAAATAATTCAAAAAATAAGTATAACACTGGAAAGCAACAGAAGAGGGGAATACAGAAGAGAGAAATAGAGGTAGAGAGACAAGGGGGTAAAAAGGGGAGAGAGAAGAAGAGAGGGAAGAAGGAAAGGAAAAGAAGTTACAAAGGACCGAAACAAGATATAGAGAAACAGGGCCTATTTAGAGATAATGGGTGAAAATTTAACTGACAAAGGGATTCTGTAAAGGTACATAAGACTGTATTGTTATATTAGTAATAGAAATAACTTTAGAAAATTGGAAACAACGTATGATTAAAATGAGGGATAAAATAGTGTAATTTAGTGAAATGTTTGTGAATAAGTGAAATAAAATAAATGAGAAAATTGAATTAGGAAGGAACGGGAACATTTTAATTAGTTAATGGTTTATAAAATATAAGTGAAGAGAGGGGGGAATTAACTATGGAAAGCTTATAATTGTTCCCATAGAAGTATTATATTTAATTGAAAATTAATGTTAAAGATGTTAAGACTTTAATGAATATTAATATTAATGATAGAATTGAATTGGAATGGAATGTTGTTTTAATTATATACATTTATATATATATTTTTAAGAATACAGTGTGTATTTTAAGAATGTACCAAGCAGAATCCGAATGGAAGTTATGTATTATATTGAATGTTACGACTTTAGGGAAAAGATATAAAGGCGTCATACTCCAATCAGTAACTACAGGAGAAATTTTGTTTAATGAGAAAGATAATAGATAATTGAAACAGGACAGACAAAAAATATAAATACAATGATTTGAATTGAGATGAGATAATTAAAATAAAATTGAGAAAATTAAAAGAGGGGAGAAGCTATGCAGAAAATGTAAAATAGTAATAAGATATGGAATAGAATATAAAAATGAGCATGAACCTGAATTTGTGTCTGTACAAAGAAATGTAACCCGGGATTACGCTACTTTCAAAAAAGATGTTTTATTTGTATTTTTTTTCTCTTTGTGAAAATTCAAATAAAATTTACAAAAAAAGAAAAGAAAAACATATAGCATAGATTCATTAAAGAAAAAACTAGAAATCAAGTTTGTGGTAAGCGAAATGTTATTTGACTCATATTTTTACTGTAGCCTTTTCTACCTGGGGCAGATTATGTTAAATTCATCATTTGTGTGTGGGAGTTTACAATATTTTTCTGGAAATTGTATCTACAATTACCAGCATCCTAATACTTTAATTTAAGAAACATAGTCAATATAATTGCTAAAATAATTTTTTAACTCTTGTTTTTATGTGTGTATCAAATTCTGCAGTTACATGGTCTGATCTAGTCATTCCTTGTGGTTGAGGGAATTAGGTTACGTGATGTACTTGATTAACTCATGCACAGTCTCATCACATTTGTGGATCAGCTTTATAAAGTGAAATAGTGAACACCTTCCATATATATTTTTCAGGGCTCCAATTCCTGGAGGTAAAAATCCTTAAGGGCAATGAAATAAAACTAAAACAATGTTTTAGATTGTGTCATTGCTATTATGTATAGACTGTGTTTTTAGATGTGTGGGAGCAGATACTATCAGTAAAGCAAATATATTGCTGAAGGCATATATTTTCCATAACATTCTTTCATTCTTCCTACTACGTAGGATTTTTTTAAAAAAATGTTTAAAATTCATAAATGTTAATAATTTGCCACTTTTAAAAATGAGAAGCTTTTTTAGTCTGAATTCATGTTCTCTTTATTAATTGATAACGCTACTTGCAATCAGAGTTGTAATGGAAGACCATTGAAAAAGAAAGCTACAATATAAGTATATAGGAGTAGTTTAATATATAAATTTAGTTTAGTTAGCATAAGATAGAGAATTTGGCATATGCCATTCTTAGTTATCCAATGTTCAGATTGGCGAGTGATCAGCTCTTTAAGCTTTCATTCTGTCTCTTTCTTTCTTTCTTTCGTTCAGGTTTTCGCCCCTCCCCAACAACGTGCCTGAGAGTGGGGCTTCCCCCACTTGGCTGAGGACGTCTTAGCTGGATCGATTGTGGGGAGGAGCAAGAGCAGCAGTTCTGAGGGTGAGTAGAGGCTGCCAGGGTTCAGGCCTGGATTCATGCCTCTCTTCCCCTGGTCTCTTCCTTAATTTAAGTGGGGAAAAAGTTGGTATTTTAAAAACGCTTTAACATCCTAAAAAGACATTGCTTTGTATGGGAAAAATATAGACCGCAGTTCACCTTTGCTATCATAGAACCTAAGAATTTTCTTAATGAATTATTCTTATACAGTAGGTGGTTTACAATCATTTAAATTTAAAATTGGAAAAAACCCCAGAATCAATATAACAGCAGCCAACAACAGGTCCACAAGTCTGGCTAGAGCTAGTTCTTTTTGTTTAGATTTTGGAAGCACTTAAGAAGTTGAAAGTAACTACAAACATTTTAGAGGTTAATTAGATTTTTTTTTTTTAAAAAAAAAAGTAAGGTTGGATCAACCCACTTCAACATAATACCAGTATATGATATGAATAAGTAATTAACAATTGCATAGCCATATGTTAGATCTTTCTTTTTGTTCAAGAAATAATGTTTACATACATCTTTCAGTTTTAGCACTTTTTCACTGACCCAGCATCCTAAAAAAATTAAAAGGCTTGATTTTCCCTTTTTGAGAAATTTGAGAAAATATTAAAAGATGTGACTAAATTTAGAATGCATTGAAGTGCTTTTTTTTTAAAATGACTCAGAAAAGAAGTATGAAAATGTATGATCATACCCACTTGATTAGAGACTCGAGTGGTTTCATTGGGATGTTGAGCGATAATAAGGATCAAAAAGGTTGTTTAAATATTTGGGAATCAGTGGCTTTATTCTCCACTTCTTAAAGATGTTTGATCACCTGTTCAAATGTTACTTGAGAGTATGAATGTGGCCTATGTTTGATTTTGAATTCAAAGTAACCATTGGGTAGAAAGAATGTGGAATTATGTTAGGTTTATAATTATGATTACATTTGTTCCTTTTTCTTGGTTACAACAAAGTTAAAGGCTCAAAGTTCATACTACAGTTGGGGTAGAATAACCTCTTCTACTTTTATGGGAGAAAATAATTAACATTTTTAATATTACTTCCTCTTTTTATAATTTTAAGGCTGAGTAAGAGCATCCTATTAAGATCATTTGTACACTAGGCCTGTGCAACGGACAGAATTTTTTTTTGATGAATCTTCCTAAATTGGCAGGGGAATACTATTTAACTGGGACTTTCGATTCCATAATCAGGAAAACCTTATAAAAATGTTGTTTAAGGGACACGTAGAAAGGTTCAGACAGAACTGAGGTGGTTTAGATAATTTTGAGCATGAAGCACTCTAACCTGGTGGTGATTGTCAGTGATATGAAAAGTCCACATTATAATACATGCAATATATATTTGATGGTTTCTAGTTTTTTAAAGTCTTTCATTAGTGGGAAGTTGTATTGTGTGAAAGAAATTCTAGACACTGACATGATTTAATTTCATTTAAAGTTTTTGATTACTTTTACTTGATTTATTGAAGTTATAAATACAGTAATTCTCAAGTGGTAATAATAAATGACTTTCTTCTAAAACTGGGGATAGAGCAGATTTCAACTTGAATAAATACCTTTAATGGTTTATTAAAAAAGCTTTCTTTGAGAACTGTGCATTACTTGTAGATATTTTCTATGTGGTATTTTTACTTTTATGTACTTAAGAGTAGGAATGGTTTATAATAATAATAATAATAATAATAACAATAATAATAATAATAATAATAATAATAATAATAATAATAATAATAATAATAATAATAATAATAATAATAATAATAATGTAAAAATTAACAGAATGAAATAAATATGCTATTGTTATATTTCAAATTCATGCATCATGTACACTACTTTGGCCCCAGAGCTTTTATGGAAGCCCTCATATTTTTCAACCTCATATTAATTATGTTACTTTCTGAGGATTTTTTTTCCCAGAGAGTTGCATGCAATACTTTGCAGCATTTATGCTGCTCAACTGTTGGGGGGAAATACTACCATCATTTATGAAAAGCTATTTCACTGTTGGTTCCTGATCAATTACTTTCTCATTGTTTTGTCAAAATACCACTGATATCAGGTCTACTGATAAACAGTCACTTAAATCTAATTAAGAATTATTCTTAATAGGATTGTAAGCATACAAACTGACTTATGACTAATCTGGTTTCCTAATAAGAATTCTTTAAAACAACTTCCCTAAGGGCTGAGATCGGTAGTTTAACAAACTGTTAGCTGTTATTAATATTGAATATTTTTCCTGGCCAAATGACATCAGCTTATATATTTAATCAGAAGTAATATAAGTCAGAATGAAATTGTGCAAACAGTAATATTTCAGCTATGATGTCATTTTAAGACCTTTGAAGATTAATTAAAATATGGATTCTGCTTAATCTAAGAAGTAGTAACTGATTATATTCATTTGGCAAAGAATTTTCTTTTAGGACAGATAGATCCTCTTTGAGGTGGTGGGGATATGTGACTTACCATTGTGGTTTACAGACAATTTCCTGTAGGTCAGTTGCTTTCTGCTTTTATGCATGAACTGTAGTCATATTTGTGTGTTTATGGGTCTGGCTTGTAATAAAAGCTTCTTTTATAGCATTTAGTCTGGGTTCATCTGCATAACCACCCGGTGCTGGCTTTTTGCTGCTAATTGTGTCCTAGTTCATTGTTATATTTTCATCCTTAAGTGCTATGATAAGAATCAGAAGCAGGGGAAGTGAAAGTGAGCCCCAACCAAAGATGCAATCTGGGTTAGGTCCAGCATGTTTTTTTCCCCCAACCTCATAGTGGGATGGTCATTATCACGCATAGCTTTGCCTTAATTTATTCTTTCCATTTTCAATTTTAGATTCAGAATTTAACATTGGACTCATAATGCCTCTATGAACTGAATTATCTTTCATTTAGCACCAATATTACCGGTTTTATTTTGCTATACATGCTTTCAATTAGCTTACATGTATTAATTTGTGAATGTGTTTCTTTTATTTGTCCATTGCCCTGGTGCCACAGTGGTTAGAATGCAATATTTCAGGCAAACTGCCCATAGTCTGGAGTTCGATCCTCATGGGGCTCAAGGATTGAGCCTAAGCCTTCCATCCTTCCAAGGTTGGTAAAATGAGGGCCCAGGTTGTTGGGGGCAATATGCTGATATTGTAAACCACCCAGAGGGCTGTAAAGTTCTATGGGGCAGTATAGAAGTCTAAGTGCTATTGTTTCTTACTGTATTTGTCTCTGCTTCATACTCTTAAGCACTTGTATATACCTCTTCATAAATTAAACTCTAGAGTATGCAAGAATACTATATAAATACTTCATTTTTAAAATGTTATTCCTTTTGTTCTACAAACAATATTGAACAGAACAATTTGGTTCTGGAGTGATTAGTAAATAATTATCTACTTGAAATTTTCTTTGGGTTTCAAATTTTAGTACATTATTTTTAAAAATACATGAAGCTTCCTTCTTTCACAGTCATAGTTTAATGATATCTAGGAAGTTTCCTAACCTATAGAATTTGGAGGAAAAATATGACAAGTTCGGTTCAACTCCATTTGCTTCTGAAGTGTAAAAACCCATGTAATAGCTTCAGAACTATTTTCTAACATTGTCCAAAGAACCACAAAATGTTGCTATTTAATTCTGAATTATCAATAAATATTGCAATGTTTGAACTACATATTTATGAAAAGGAAATGTTGATATCATTGTTATTATGACACCTTCAGGTGTAGGCCACTTTGTTTGACCATGGATACATTTAGGATTATAAGAGAATGTATGATAGATTCTCAAAATGGCTGCCACTGTGGGTATGGTCAGACACCTAATTACTAGAAAGTGAAGTAGGGGGCCAAAATGGTCTCTATGATTCCAGTAGGAGTTTTGTGGTGTTTAAAAGCATTGGGATAAATATGATGTTTACTACATCATTTGTTTTAATGTCTTTTAAATTGTTTAAATTGTTTTGTAATTTTAGAATTTTAAGCCATCTAGAGTTACCGTGTTTCCTCACATAATAAGGCCGGGCCTTATTTTTGACCCCGAAAAACCGGCTAGGCCGTCTTTTCGGGGTGACTTAATTCCCCCGTTGCATCCTCGGGTGGGCGGGCGGCGACAGCTTGGATGTTTGGGAGACCTTCCATCACGTTGCTTTCCCTTCTCCCTTGCTGCCGTGGCGTTACAGCAATGCCGCGGCGTTTAGCGCAGCCACGTGCAGCCAGTCAGGGCTCCTCCTGCAACCAGAGCCCTGAGGAGACACTTGCTCAGGCGCTCCTGTCGCCGCCTTCCCTTTGCCTCGAAGGTAAGTCGAATTATTTTAAAAACCTCCGCTCATCCCACCAGGGCTGCGGCAGAGCCGTGCGGGCTGGGCAGAACCAGGAAACACCCCAGCTCGCTTTCCCGGCTCTGCCCAGCTGCGCACGGCTCCGGCGTGGCCCTGATGGGATGAGCGGAGGTTTTTAAAATAATTCACTTTACCTTTGAAGGCAAAGGGAAGGCGGCCACAGGAGCGCCTGAAGCCAAGTGTCTCCTCAGGGCTCCAGTTGCAGGGAGGAGCCCTGACTGGCTGCACGTGGCTGCGCCAAACGCCGCGGCATTGCTGTAACGCCACGGCAGCAAGGGAGAAGGGAAAGCAACGGTGGCGGAAGGTCTCCCGATATGAAGTGCTCCACCAACGCAGGCAGCACCATATCCGGGCATGCAACAAAGCACTTCCTAACGGCAAACCCCCCCCCCCCGCCATTCCCTCCCATTTCGCATGTTTAATATGGGCCTTAATTTGGGGGGAGGGGCTTAATTTGATTTTATGCCAATAAATCATTCTGGGGCTTCCTATTGGTGGAGGCCGTATTGTTGGAGAAACACGGTACTTAGTTGAATTGGGTGGCTACAGAAGTTGAATAAATAAATAAATAATGGTTGAGGATGATATTTTGCTTTGTTGTGAGTCATTTTCTCTCATATATAGATATATGTGTGTGTGTAGTATTTTTTTTAAATATCAAGTGAGGCAGAGGGCTGATAGGCACTAAGGTATGCTGTCCAGAATACCTTATCTGTGAGATAAGCAGCTATATAAATATGACAAAATACATAAAAATAAGAGATTGTCTAAATCCATTAGCATCTATGAGGAACATATTGCTTCCTCTGACATAATAGTCACATTATATGTATGCATTAAGGCAATACTGCAATTCGAGACTCAAAGGAGAAAAATATGTAGTACTTATGTTGAACTTCTTTAAATTAAACATTGCACATTGAGGTTTCAAGAGATTGCCAGCAATAAATAGAAATAAAAATAAAAATGCTTTTAAAATGTAGGCCATTTAAAAAAATTAAATCAGAGTTGAAAAACAAGAAAAAATGTCCATTGAAAATAAAACATTGTGTGGTTTTCTCTGCACACATGCAGTTAAAGCAACAAGAAACTTGCCAGAACAAAAATATTTTGTATTCCATCTGAATCTGAATCTTGGTTTATTAATCCATTAACAAGCTTATATTTGGAAATGAATGCCCACTGTTTTACTAGACAAAAGATGCTGGGTTTTCTACTATTTAATTTAACCATCCTTTTTACATGAACAATTATGTGACAATGATTGTAAACATGCTACTTGTTTCAGTAAAAAAGTACATTCATTTTTTGCATATTGAGTTCTTTATAGGAAAAAATAATGGCTGCACTTTTAACAAGGCTAGGCAAATGGCATGTGAAGTAGACAAAAATAAATGTGTGAGGTAAATTCTCTTAAGTAAGGCTTTCCATAGTGTCATCACTGGTGAGAGGTAATCTAGCTGCCAGTAAATGATGTTATGAGTAATGTAGAGATTCAGATATTGAGCTGGAAAGACTTTGAACTAAATTCTAAAAGCTTGCCAGTGGCATTAAAATGATTGTTTCTTCTGCCCAAATGATTTAGTTGATAGTTATGACAATAAAATGAAGTGTGAAGAGCCATGAATTCCTCAAATGTGATGCAAACATAATAAAAAAAAAACCAGTCATTGTGAGTGTGTGTTTGAATTAATAAGGTGTTTTAGGTCTTTAATGGTAGATGTGCATAAAGCAGATTTTAGGACTAGGAATAAATTGGGTCTAGTTTTCACTCTGCCAATTTTCCTGGACAATCTGCTGAAGCTAGTTCATCAAATATAGTGGACATCACACATAATAGAATAAAATACAATCAGACAGTTACAGATCTAGCTAGTTTCCTATAAATAATATTATACAGTCATTTGACATTTGACACACTCATTAAAACCAATTAGTTAGAATAGGCATAGAACCTTTAGGAATGCCTGCTGTGATGAAGTGAGCTGTGAATCATAAAGACTTATGAAAGAATAAATTTATAAAGTCTTTACAGTTCCAACACTGGAGGTTAATGCTTTAATGCTGTATAAGTGCAGCACTAGGTATAGTGAGTCCACATTAATAGTATATTTATTTTCTAATAAAAACACCAGGGAATCCTATGGGTTGAAATCAAATAAGTGGCTATATAATTATAAACTTGTAATACAATGCATAAATATCTAGCTGTTAGATGGTTATGTTGATTTTAAAGTAAATGTCCCGTCCCCCCCACGCCGATCCTTCTTCTGACTACTAGCCATTTGGTTTTCCTTTTATTTATCAAGATTCCCAACAGGAAGCTGTGGCACAACACAATATATTTAAACTAAAATATGGGTTCTTGGCTGCAGGCAGAATAATAACTAGCTATATTAGGGTATTGGTTCCTGCTAAAAGTCAAAATTCATTAAATTATGTAATAGGAGTTTTTGTGTCTGCTTTTGGAGTTAAATTTCAAGACATCTATAGGTTGAAGGGTACCATTAGATTTAACTGACGTGTTCTATGATCTTTCCAAGCAATTTGAAAGCAAATCCAGATGAAATGCTGATTAATTCAACACTGTCATCAAATCTAATCACAAAATGACATTCTCTCTTTGAGAATCAGTAAATTGTTGTTCTATCTAATGGAATTCTTATCTTTCGTTGATACTGTATGCACAAAACAATACAAAATGAATTAAGTTAGTCTAGCTTCTGCTACATTAGAGTACAACACTATTTTTTTATGAAGTCCTTTTTTTTGTTTCATGCTAAGAGATAAAGAAATATTTGTATAGGTGCTTAAATTGGATTGGACAGTTTAAGAGGTAAAATTGTCAATGAAAATGGCAGATTCCTTTCTCCACTTCATTTTTGTAACTTGCAAGACAAGTAAAGTGCAGAATAGCACATTTATGAATTGATGGTTTCTAGTAATAGTTTTAGATAATATTTTCAATGACAAGAACACTTCAACTTTCTTTCTCATTCCCTTTAAGAGTTTGTGAATTTATTGTTCCTTTTATTTGAAGACCAGAGATAAAAGTGCCTACCGTCCCTGTCCTATTGTTTCTCTTATTCTTTTATTTTTCTTATATGTACCCATTTCATGTATTCACAACTATGTATACACTTATACTTATTATCTTGTAAACAATTGGCAAATCAAATAAATAAATAAAATAAATAAATAAAAAATCATAAAATTCTTAAAGTTGTCCCGGGTAACAGCTAATTCTATAGGACTAGTTATAGAGACATTTCCCTTTCCTTTTTTAATAGTAACCTATTAAATTGTAACCTAAAAATTAAAATTAATTAACCTAAAACTTATACTTTGATAGCAACATGTAGTCCTTGACTTATAACAGTTCATTTAGTAACTGTTTGAAGTTACAACAGCACTAAAAAAAGTGACATGACAATTTTTCAGACTTACGACCATTTCAGCAACCCCATGAACATGTGATCAGAATTCAGATACTTGGCAACAGAGTCTTTAACTATGACGATTGCAATGTCCTGGGGTCGTGAGTTCACCTTTTGCAACCTTCTGACAAGCAAAGTCAATGGGAAAGATTTACTTAATAACCGTATTACTAACTTAACAACTGCAATGATTCACTTAACAACTGTGGTGAGAAAGGTCATAAAATGGGGCAAAATTCACTTAACTGTTTTACTTAACAACAGTTGGAGTCATAAGTTGAGGGCTACCTATATTCTGAATATTTTTACTATCTTTATAGATGTCCATGCAGTTATTAGCCAATTAGCTTATGTAAGGCTTTATAAACTGTCAAATGATAAGTGGTTGCAGCAGTCCTTTATTTAAAAAATGACCTGACCAGAAAAAAATGATAATTTCAGATGTACAATCTGGGATAATAATTGATGTAAAGAAAAAACAATCTCATATATTAATTTCTGAAACATGGCTGTACTTTATGACCTTTCCTGTACTATACTGACTGTGATTCCCTTGGCTATTATTTTCTGACAACCTGTGTATTTTTGCCTAAAAAGTATAATCCAACATTCTGAATTAATGTATATTAATATATTAAGCAATATAATATATTAAGCAATATATTGGTCACGTTGGAGCATTGCTCTTATGCATTCCTCAATATAGGAGCTAAATTAATTGTGGAAATTACAGTATTTCCATCATCTTCTGTTAGGTATGAGCTATATTTATATCTTCCAGCTAAATTAAAATTAAAAAAACATAGTTTGATTTGGATTTTAGATTACTGATTTATGTTGGAAAATAACACAAATAAGATGTTAGAAACAAAATAAACATCAATTCAACTTCTTTCTCCAACACAGTTTCTCTAAGCATCCAGTCTATCCATTCACAGTTCTCTTGAAGTACAACATTCGGAAATGGTCACATTGCAAGGAAAGTGTCCAATATCATCCTAATTTCTAAGAACATCTCTTGTAAACCACAAGCTTTCTTAGAACCACAAACTTTCTTAGAAAATAAAAATAATGGGTAATTCTGGCTCAATGCTTTATATATAAATATGACTTATATAAAAAAGGGGGAAAGACAGTAAAGGAAATAGGAACTATCTTGCAGCAGGAAGGGATAGCATTCTGAAAAATTGTCGTTTGTCACCCATGGTAGCCATTTTGTGAATCAAGAGGCAGAAGCTGTTTTATGAGAGTATCTGCAAGTTCTGAAAATATCAGCTATGCATGCCAACAGAAAGGGTACTTGCTTTTGCTGCTTATTATTAAAGAACTTTTTAATTAGGCTTTATTGTATTACCGCTTTATATAATACAGATCATACTCTGTCGATATTACTTTCTCATGTAGTTTAACCAATTCTGGGGTAAGGCAGCTGAAAACATTAACCTTTATTTGCAGAGTCAGGTTTTTTTTTTAAGTGGAACTTTTATGTCTTATGTATCTTGAGTTTAATTGCTCCTTAGTTTCATTATATAAAAAACATTTAAATCAGCTGCCAAGAAAACAAAACATGCAAAATGGACTTAATAGATGAAGCTTAATGAACTTTGGCATGCCTGACTTAAACGTTACAAACTGATGGACGAGTCATTTGCACATACCATATAAATAACTTACATAGGCATCTAAGTTTGAGTTTCTGCCAAATAACCTGGGAGACTTGCCATTTCTGCTTAGCTTCCATTAAATTAGTGCTGGTTGGTAGTTAGCACAGATGGGTGTGTACATGTAAAAGAATGTAACCTACTATGTCAGTATTGGTATGTGAGAACATGCCTTATACTTGACCTGTGTAAGCAAGACCTATAATTTTTCAGGCTTGTCTCAACAGGAAAGCTATATTAAGGGGGCTAAACTAACTCAACAAAATGGGTATCAGGAGCTTTCTCCTTTAAAATCTATACTTTCTGTGGTTAAAAATAGCTTTAAAATGTTTTATGGCCAATCATATACAAACAACACATTAATGTAAATGCAGAATAAGCAACAGCTATTGAACACAATCTGATAATTTATGATTCTTTGTCAGTAGAAGTAGAATTCATTCTTATAGCTGGAAATAAGTATAAAATCCTTTCATATTAGCATCTTTGCATTAAGTGTAATGCGTCTATTAAAAATTCCTATAGATGATATAGTCTGTTTACTTAAAAATCTTATTCCTCTTTAAAATTCCATCATGCTTTTTTCTCAACTTCCTTAATTCTCAGCTTAATTTTATTCTATAAAAATTCATATCTATACTGTCTTTTTTTCAATTTTTAAAATTTTCATAAATTTTGAGCTACAGTACTTTGTTATTGGATTTTGCTACATATACAAGAGAGTTATGACTCAATAAAACAGTTTTCACAACAAAAATTCCTGTCTACTATAAATAGGATCTTCTTAATGGCTCAAATAACTGTATGGTAACAACTGAATTTAAATTTGCTTTAACTACCATAATTTGTTACACTTCCTGAAGTTCTATGGGATATTTGATTTGATTTTTTAAAAATAATCTTCTACCCTAACTTCTGCTTCAGATTTTCAGTGTAATATTTAAGAAAAATGATTGTGGTGGATGGACTGATGGATGGATGGATATAAATCTTAGATACTAAACTTGCAACTACTAAAATATTTTCTGTGTATTTTTTTATATGTAACGAATGGGTTAAATTATATATTAATGGGTTAAACTGTATATGTCACATTTGAAGACTGAACTACATATCAATTTGCAATTATGTCTTAACATAATAGGAAGCTACAGATATGTGTGAAGTATTCCTGCCTGTAATGGAGAGCAGTGAGATACCCCTGTAGTTTCAGCAATCTGATTTACTTCCCTTATTTTTTTTAGTGAGCTGTGATGAGGGCATTATGTGTGTTGTTAGACATCTGCTCAGTGAGCCCAGTTTCTTGGAATAAAATAAAATAAAATATCTCAGAATAAAATTAAAATGGCATACTATGCTGATTTGACTTCAGTTTTAAAAGTTAAATGTATATCTTACTGACAAAGAAACAAAGTTCTTTGTCAGTAAAACATAAATTTGACATAAAAATAGTTTGTCACGAAAGTGGCTGCCAGTGAAGGCCCCTGGATTGGGGCTGAAAGGCAAAAACAGAAGCAGTATGCTGTGTCCCATAATTGGGTAGACCAGGTTGCCCTGATAGATTGGTCCCACTGGACAAAAAAGATTTCAGTTTTAAAAGATAATGTTTGAATAAAAAGTACTAGATAGTAGTGGCAAAATATATGGTGAGAGATGTGCTGTTCTATTGTTAGTTTTTTCATTCTCTTTTCCCAGACATCTTGAATAGTGCAGTAGGAACGTAATATTTATTTTGTTAATGCCTTATTTTATATCAGTGTCCTTGGTATTATCATGATCATCTACTTTTTCACAATGATCCAGGGCTTCCCACAGAAGAGTGAAGTTGCCTGTTGATCTAAAATATGTATCCTTCTAAAGATCCAATGATATACAAAAGTTTATCAATCTTTTCAGAAGTATCTGTAATTTATTTGAAACAACCACAAAACTTTGTACATTTATAGAATCAAATAAAATTGTGTTTTCATTTTGTAGTTTTCATGTATTAAAAGTTATTGTAGAAATGAATATTAACAGATGTACATTTCAGGTGACCAAATTAAGCACGCTATGTAAAGGTTATCGGATCATTGCCCTGCAACTTGTTTTTTTTAAACCATTCTAGATTTTAAATGAACAAAGACAGAAGTAGTTTTTGAAAATACAGATCTTCTAGTCAAATAGAATTAGGAGCCATAAGACTGCATTATGTTGCTTGCATGTTTCTCTTAAGGATTTATTTCCACAACAAATTACTATCTTAAATGTAGTCATTATCTTGTATACCTGTCTTTTGAAATTGGTTAGGAAAAAAAGTAGTTTCCTTTAATTTGAGGTTGATTATGACTGACTGAATAAATCTCTATAGATTTCTTGGCAAGAATATGGAAATGGATCATTAATGCCACACTCTGCTTTTTGTCTGGTGGTTGTTTTTGTTGCCCAGTTTAGCCTGCAGATCTGGGAGTTCCTGGTGATTTTCTTTCTGAGTACTAATCTGGCCCTGTCTTGTTCAGCTTCTTTTGAAATTGGCCCTGATTTTAATTATCTGAGATGTTTTGAATAATTATGAAAGTAATGATAATTTATTTGTTTATTTATTTATTATTGCCATACCTGGCATTTTCATAGTATATGAGAAAACATATTCTTCCATTATGGAATTTGCAATTTATTAAAAATTCATTATACAGGAAACAGAAAGGGGAAGGAAAGATAGGTACAAATAGGGAAATTTAGTTTTGTATAGAAGAAATTCTATGAGAGATTGTGAGTCTTATTATTCAGTGTGTTAATACATTCAAATAAGCATTACAATCATAAGAGGAAAGAATATACATCAGTAAGAAATTACATTTTTAAATTGTTGGAAGAGCAAAGGTAATTAGCAAGAAAAGCACTATCACCAGAAAAGCAGTCTGAGGTAATATAACTCAACACGTGGCACAGTACTATACTTTTGCCAATAGTAGTATGCAGTACAACCTTTTGGTCCTTTTTCTTTGCACCTAGTACTGAGTGGAACACTTAAGCAGCTTATAATAATAAGTTCTGGATATATTGTGGGGAAAGCTACCATGTCGGCTTACTCCAGCTGCTTAGTGCTTCCACAAATGTAGTGCTTCCTTTTCTTGTCCTATCAGAAGGAGGGCTCCATCAAACTTAGTTTCAAAGCTCAAAGATAAATCTGTTTAGAAACTTAATAGATTGACATGCAGTTTAGTCTCCCGGGTTTAGCATTAGAACCTAGGTTGCTCTTTGGGGTTAGTGTGGAATCAGTTTAAAAAACTAAATAATTTGTCATTTATTTAATCAGTCATGTCTTGCTGTAATGTCTAAACAAGATCATTAATTCTGAGATAGCTATGCAGAAAGTTCAGCATTATCTTTATTTAAATGGAAAATGCAATATTTTAGTTGAGAAATTATAGTTGAACAACATGGCATGTTGAGGCTTTACAAGCTAGAGTTTATGTAGCTAGAGAAAATTCAAGATTAGAAATCGACAAAGTGGTAATACAAGAGAATACCCCCTG
This sequence comes from Notechis scutatus, assembly GCF_049901735.1. Classification (NCBI taxonomy): domain Eukaryota; kingdom Metazoa; phylum Chordata; class Lepidosauria; order Squamata; family Elapidae; genus Notechis; species Notechis scutatus. The sequence goes on along the minus strand of NC_142009.1, from coordinate 66,565,990 downwards.
TCAAGAGAAATATAGAAATTAATTATGCATACAGCTGTCAGTGTGATGCAAGGATAATTGGTGTGATGTGACAAGAAAAAAAATAAAGGCTTAAAAAAGGCAAATTTAGTAATTCATTGCTAGGCAGCAACAACTGATGTATAGTGTCAAGATTGAATGTCATTTTTCATCTCTGTTCTGCAGTAATATTGCATTTAGTTCTGGGCATGGCATTTTAGAAAATATTTTGACCAGTTGGATGTTTCCAAAGGACAGCAACCTGGAAAGAAAAACATAGAAAGAAAGAGAGACTGACAGACAGACAGACATGCCAAATCCAATCTAAATATCTGGCAGAATTATGTGACCAACCATAATAATGACAAAGAGAAATTGTGGTTTAAATTACAAGAAGAGAGAAGAACAATGGGTTTAAATTCAAAGAAGTAATTTAGAGCAGGGATTGCCAACCTTTTGGACCTCAGGGACCACCAAACTCATAATTTTAAATCCCGCGGACCAGAGACCTTGGAAAAATTCCCCATCCCGTTTTCCTACCGATCAATCATTTATTTGGGATCACAGGATACCGTTTCTAGCTCCATTCTCGGGGGGGGGGGGAGATTTTTTACTTAATGCAAGGAAAACAGAAGAAGCAGCAGAAGTCTTTCTTTTTCTCCCCCAAACTCCACCAGAAATGAGTCTTTGCCGGCGCAGCCTCTTGGAGCAGGATGGCTTGCAGGGTCCCTAAGACTCATTTCTGGTGGAGTTTGGGGGAGAGAAAAAAGACTTTTGCTGCTTTCCTTGCATGCAGCCAAAAGCAGAAGAAGAAAGAAGCAGCCAGTGGCCAGGCGAGACACGTGGGGCGATTGGGGCAAGTCCCCCCTCCACCCTTTCCTCCCTTCCTCACGACCTTGTGTTGTTCGCAATGCAAGTGACACAAGCCTTATGTTCCCGTGGGCCATGTGGGCGGCGCAGCCTTGTGTTCCCGCACAGCCTCAATTAATTGCTTTGAGGGGGTGCTTTGGGGGTGACATTTCTCTGCGGACCACCAAAATTTTCTCACGGACCACCAGTGTCCCCGGCCACTGATTGGCAACCACTGGTTTAGAGGAGTTCTAATGCATCTTGAGGGGCAGAGTCAGCTGGGTGACCTTAGTCTGGTCACACCCTCAACCTAGAGACGAGGCAATTACAAACCATTTCTGAAATCTTGCTAAGAAACTTCAGGGACTAGTTCAGGTACTTACTAGCAGTCAGCAATGATGAAAAGGCATACATAGACACATACAAGAAATTTAAAAAAAACCTTAAAAATAAAATAAGTTTTGGCTGGTAAGCAGAAAATAATCTTAAAAGTAAAGCTTTTCCATAGACATTTCAGTAGACTGCTTCAAGAAATAGTGGATCCGTTCATTGTGGATGTTTAAAGAGAAGCTGCATAGACATCTGTTGGAGATGTTGAAACAGTGGATCCTGTACTGGCCAGGATTAGACTTGATTATCTGCAAAGTCCTTTACATATTATAATTTTATGAAAAGTAAAGGACCATGGCTATGTGTAATCAGACCAGTGTTCTCATGTACATTACAGTGTTTCTCACACAAGTAGTATTGCTGAGGGGGAAATACAAAGATAGATAGTAGACCTTTAGTTTACTTGATTTCTTAAATATCTGCATGCATGTGTCCTCTGTGCATGATTTTTGTATTTTAACAATGAGATTCAGGATACATTTAAAAATATAAAGAATGTCTATTTATTTGGGCTGTTTGATATGCTTTTTCATTTAATAGTATCAGCATTCTTTCATTCATCTCATTTTGATTTTGTTGAAATGACTAGAATATTAAGAAATTAACACCATAGTTTATATTAAACAAATGTTATAGCTTGTATAACAAGTGACTCATGTTAATATTGTTTAACCTTAAACCTCTATGAAATATTATTCTTTGCCAATGTTTTGCATAATAGAGTTCTGTGAAAATATATTTGCCCCTTTTAGGATGTTTGCATATATGCCAGTGAATATCACCAGAAATACAGTATCTGTGGAACCTACTTATTATAAAAATGGAGTTTGAGTGAACAAATAACAGTGAAGATTATTCCATCTATTTTCATGAACAAAGCCATCATACATGTAGTATGTGGGTGCCCAGAGTAATTATTTGAATACTTTTAGCTTCCATAACTGGTTACACTATCTTTAGTTAAAATTCATTCTGTACAGTAATTGTTGATCAGTGTCCTACATTACTACATAAGAATTTTGCCCCGTCATTCTGTTTGCTATTTCAATCTTTTCATAAATTGTTACACTCATACTATAAATATATATATTTCATCAAAGAATGACAATGAGAAATTAATGTCTGTGTGTGCACCCGCATGTCTTCATGTCTACTGGTGATTGTCTGAACTAATCCCTGCAGTTTACTTGGCAAGGCTTTTTGGAAGTGGTTTACCATTACTTCATTCATAGAGTTAATTGGTTTTATGCCTAAAATGTAAATGAAACACTGGAAAGTTGTATCTGCCTCAGTGCTACTGGCTGCTGGTGTGTGCTGCTGGTATGATATTCATTTTTAGTATCCTGTGACAGTTTCCCAGCCAGGCTCCCAATGTCTCACTTCTTCACCCCACCCAACAACAGGCTTTTAACTCATCATGTGGCTCTTAAAAAAAAAACAACTTTAAGGTACATGAAGAAAGACCTTTTTATGATGACCCTTTTCTCACACACAAACGTGCACAAGTATCTATATCACATCTTTGTTTAGGGACTGAAGGCACATACTAGTGTTCTATCCTGCTTTATTTCTTCCCAACAATTCTGTAAATTGGGAAAGTTACCAAGTGAGCTGCTGTAATTACAGATGGAGTAAAAACTGGATCTCCCTAGTGTCAGTCAAATACATTAGCCACTATATCTTATTTTCATAAAACTGACATGGTTTCTTCCCTTAAAATAAATTCATTTCTCTTTCTTCTTTTTCCCTTTGAGTTTCATACTGTTTAATTTTCAACTGCTTTCTACTCTGAAACAGTGTAATCCTTACTTTGGCTGCCAGAAATCAAGTATATTACTCCTGTCTTAGCCCTCAGGAGGGCATGTGGTCATATCTCTGACAATTTGTTACAACTCAATGGAGAAGCCAGCAGGAATTCTAAATTGTTTTGAGGTGAGAAAGGCAACATGCAACATTGTGGTAAAAAAATTAAATTAAATTAAAATATTGTCAGCATAATTATGCCATGGAGAAAGAAAGAGTGGATGCCATAGTTAAGAGATGACACTAAATGTCATTGGGATGTGACATGTCTTCAGAATTGCACAAAAGCTATAGAATGAGGTGACAAAAAAAGAAGAAAGGTAAAATCAACTTGAGAACATGTGGTAAAGTTCCTCTAACATTCCTATACCCAACTTCAACAGCAAGACCTCAACAGAGAAAGAGTAAGGCAAAATGCACAATTTGTGCAATGTAATATTTTTGCTGATGTTGGTCCCGTGGCCAAAGTGTGCCCTCACTGTCATATGTCCTCAGCCCTGGAGAAATTACCAATTTCTGCTGAATGAAGGGATCAACCTATTGCAAATGAATTCAGGAAGAACATAAGATAATATAATTGCATCTTCCAAGCAATATCCTTTGATGCTGAAGAAATAGTTCCAAAAAGGAATGGATAGAATCCTTCTGTGATTATAGAAGGACAACTAGATCATTACATCAGACATCAATGTATCAACAGCACATTATGTTGAAAGAATAAGGAGGTATTTCCTCTTGGAGATGATGATCAGCATCATCAACTCCAAATGATCAAGAACAAGAAATTAATGGCAGCATGTTGCTTTGCATATTGAATAATGACCCATGAGAATAAGTATAATAACTCTCTAAAAGGAGGGTGTCTATTCCAACAATATATGGCTGCTAAGACTGAAGACAGGAGGCTGAATTACATCCAAATGGATCAAGCAGCCTGAAGATTAACAACATGCAGAAGCCTGACCCATTGAAAGATGATTTTTGAAACACTGGAAGATACATAATCCTTTCTTCAACATTTGTTGGTAAAACTATGGAAGAATGCATAATTTCATCTACCCAGCATTTGTCAGTGCTACTGTTCTCAAAAAACTTTGGTTTCCCTCAATAAAATGATGAGAAAAATCAATTCCACATGCAATGGGCACTTCTCTGCAATGATGAAAAAATATTGTTCCTTCAGAGAAGGAGCTAACGCTATTCATTTTGCAACAGCCACTGTATAAACTGGAATTTGAAGATAGTATCTCCCATAATTTTAATGAAGAACTTTGTAATGGAACAAATATGATTATGAAAGAACTCCACAACAATCTCAAGATACATTAGCAAAGATATATATTGGTGCATTTAAAATGGCAGTCATAATTCCCAGAATTGTGCTCAATTTATCAGAAGATGAAGATGTCCCTCTTCAGTGGACATAGCTTCCAAAACAATAATGCTTTGCTTTACCAATACATAAAGCGCAAGGACAACCATGGAAAAAGTGCTGGTTTATCTGCCAGCATAGTCTGTTGTACATATGTTAGGGAAAAAGAAGTCAAAACATTAGAATATTTTTATGGAATGGCAGATCAACCACAAATCTTGTCTTCAAAAGTGTCCTTTGTTAAACAAAAGCATCTATATTTGTTTTTCTTATTTAATACAATGATGTTCTTATATTTTAAAACCAAAACTATAGGAATCCACCCATGGTCATTCTGTTTCTCTGTTTACGTAAGGAAGTATTTTTGAAAGGATGACCTGATGGGATATGGATTTCCTATTCAACTGTTAAATAAAATTATCTAAATTAATAGCACCTATGCCATTTTTCTGAAAGTATTAAAAACATTGCTTTTCTAGGGGTTGGGGGGCTGTATAATTTAATATTGATTTTAACAAAATGTTGCATTTTTTACAGTGTTCTCAGAAAAGTCAACATTTTAATAAAAGGGGGAGACAGAGAAAAAAATCCTTAATTAAAGCAAACAACCTATTCAGAATAAACTTTAAAAAATATTTCAGAATATTCCACATCTTTATAATGTGTTAGATAAAACATATTTCAAACCTGGAAAATATTTCTAGGTTGCCTCAAATCACATCCTAGAAATATTTCCTTATTGTTGTTATTTGAAATATGGATCCTTCCTATTCTAGTTTGTGCATTATATATTTGAAGGAGCAGGTAAACCTACCAACCATCAGACCATTATCCAAGTCAAGATTATGTTTCAACTTCAAGCAATGATGCTTAGAAAAGATCTACAGTACTATATTTATTAGCAACTGGGAACCCTTATGGCCTTTTTATTTGGGGAAAAATGAATTATTAGAAAGTGCAGATTAGGGAAAGAAGAAAACTTTGACTCTATAGATGGGGTAAAACATAAAAGTACTTTTAAGTGCTGTTAGGATAACCAGAAGCCACTTCTTTATTATTCTTTTGTTCTTTTTTCTTCTTTTCTACTTCTTTTTTTTATTTTTCTACTACTTTTCTCCATTTCTCTTACTTTTAATTTTCAAATCTCTCTCTCTCACACACACACACACACACACAATTTTGTGAAGTTTAAAAACTGATCTATACCGGTAACTGTCCATTCATCCACATATGATGTATGGTTAAATCTGGATGTGGTTAAGTCATATTGCATGGTTAAATCTGGATGACTGTAGTCATACTGGGATTCATAATTGCAATGCTTAAACATCTCTACACTTTAAATCCTCAGTTTAATGGACAGTTGTGGAAAATTCTGTTTATCTACTGAAAGTATGTCATTTGCCTCCATTGAATGTTGTCCCACTGTTTTAGATTGAATACAGGTAAAACGGAGGTGGTTGTCTTACCGTCAAATAAATTCATTCATTGGGTCTCCTCATTTAAGTGGAACCTAGGAGCAGAGATGGGATCCAACCGGTATAACTACCAGTTCTGTCATTCTGCATCGCACGCGCATGCACACGAGTTGCAGCATGCAATTTACAACCTGCTGAGCTGCCTGGACAGCTGAGCAGTGCTGTGTGCAAGTGTGCAGCAGTTGGAAAAGCCTTTTTTTCCTGCTTTTTCAACCACAGCTGTGTTGCGCAAAGCAGCTGCGATTGAAAATGCAGGAAATAAAGGTCATGTAAGAGCCGGGGCGAGCAGGTGGGCCAAAAAGCAACCGGTTCTACAGAAGTAGACAGAACCAGTAGAATCCCACCCCTGCCTAGGAGGCAAAACCAACAAAAGACTATTGTGGACATCTTTCATGTATTAAAAAAGGTTTAGATTCTATTTAAGGAAAGAATCTGTCAATTGCTGACTAGTCTAGCACAGTGGCTGTATCCTGCCTAAAACAGAGGTTAATATTGTGATATATTCTGAGCCTCTTAATATAAAGGCTCCTTATTTTATATTACGTTAGAAATAATTGTATATGTTAGAAATAATTGTATATGTTAGTGTAACAATTGGTGCTATATATTTATATTAAGATCTAATAATATTAAATAAATTAGATTACTATTATTGCTATGTATATTATATATTAACTTATATCATTCACACAAATAATGTAAAATTCACAAATGACTTAAAATTTCAATTTTGTTGTGTTAGAAATCAAACAGAATAGAGCTGGAAGGGACTTCGAAGGTCTTCTAGTCGACCTCCTACTCAAGCATTTCAGACAAGTGGCTGGCCAGTCTCTTAACTAAGAATTCTTAAATACATAGTGTATGTTGTTGTAAAGTCCAAGTGGAAATTTGATTTATTGCATGCAAAGTACATTTTTAAATGGCAATCCAACACTATTATGTTTTCCAAATGGATGAGTTTCTTTAATTAGACATGGCTGAGTTTTTAGCTCTTTGGAAGAATAAACATTTAGTGATATATATGTAAGAAAATCTGTTTTAGTCATGACAGATGATTAGATACCTAATCATCTTTGTTCAGCATAACTAAAACAGTTTTTCCCTAGAAATGAATTCAGCCTCTGAAATATGATAGTATAGTTTGTTCTGTAAACTATAAAGTTTCCATTATGGTGATTATTAATTTGCAGTCCATTTTGAAATTGATTTTGAAATGATCTCTCTGTGTATTGAAAAATATGATTATGGTGTTGCTTATAATTATGTTACTTTTCAGCCAGTGATACAAAATCAGCTTAGAAACAATTCTGAAATAAAGAGTTATAATGCGTAGTTTCTTTTCAGAATACTAGCAACTGTATGCTTTCAGACTTGTTTTGTTTTTTTCCTCATCCATATTTTACCAGACGAATAGTTTAGTTTGTTTTGGGTTTTTTGTTTGTTTGTTTGTTTTTCCTTTACAGCTATTCCATCTGTCTTCTATGGCTTGAGCTTTACCTTATTAGCTTGTGTCTAATCTATAATTATTTTCAGGGACAGAACTAACTATCATATATGCATTGCATTCTAAATCTTTGGAAGGAGCTTTCTGAACAGATTAAGATAAATTAACCTGGCAAAATGAGATGAACTCTAAAAAGCAGTAGATTATAGCTCAGGGTTCCCTATGCTACTTTATGGAAATTGTCTGAAGACATTAATGTATGTTTGCTAATCTGAATTTAGATCGCACTGAAATATTTCTATATTTGAAGATAATGAAATAGATGTGCATACAGACAAGTATAAAATGTGCTAAAATGTAATGGAATATATTTAAGTAGTGGATAGTTAAAACAAAAAGAAAATTATGATAACGCAGATAAGGGCACAAATCTAGAAGATCAAAATCTGGAAATGTAGCACAGCAGCCTGGTTATTTAAATTATCCTGTTTCAAATTTAGAAAAGTTTTGTTTGTTTTTAACTTGCAAGTATTACTGTGTAGCACTGAAATATATTTAACAGTTGCAAGCTGATTTGTTCCTTTTTCAGATCTGCTTTTTGTTAAGTTAAATCTCTTTGCATCCATTCAGCTCAAATTCAAGAATCCATTTTTAATTACTATTTGGCGTCTTCAGCAAATATATCAGAATTTATAGGAGTTTGCTGCTATACAAGCAGTAATTATTCTTCCTCTGTAAATTTAACTTTGGATTCTTTGTTGCTGTTTTTATTGAATGTAATGAAATATCATTCTTAATACTGCCATTTGTCAGCATATTTTGAGCCATTCTTTTTGTGGATGGACCAAATGCAAGATTTAAATAGGAAACATTTCAAGTCCTCTTAATTACTACCTTGTAGCACAATTTGTTTTTATAAAATCGTTTCCTAAGTGGATTCTGGTGAAATCACCCTTTCTCAAAGGCTAATATTCTGTCTTCCTAAAACTGAAGGAATTTCGTGTTAAATAATTCATTAAGGAAAAGGCTAGTGGAGCTTTCAGACTCTCTTTTTTGTAAGCTTTGTCATATGTGAAATATAAAATATAATCATTTGTTTCCAGGCTTGGATGGAAGAAAAGGAGCCATTGGAAGGAACATATAAGTGCACACTTTGAAGAGTTAGCAAATTGTTATTTTGTAATTACTTTTCAAATAGAATGTTTAAATAGCCATCTGTTCATCAAGGACAGATAAGGAAATGAACTATTTTAGATGATTGAAAATGAGACTAGGTAAATTTCCAAAGACAGACCTATCCAGTGTTCCTCTGTTTGATAGCTGCCTCTATATCCTAGGAGCACTGTCTTGACCTCCTGTATGTGTGCTTCTTAGATGCAACCGATAGGCTATCATGCTATATGAAATGATGACTAGATAGATGTAGACCTGATCCAGCTCATATACTCATATTTTCCTGCTCTCAAGTCTAAATTAGCCCTGACTTCAAAGTTATATTAAACCAAAATATTGACAAATTTCTAGAAGAGTAAGGAGTTAACACTTGATTAATACCCCAAGTGAGAGATCCATTTAAACATATATGTTGCCTGCATCTCTTCTGCATTATTTCATCTGTAGAATCAAATTGATTACATACAATAAATGTTTCCCAAACAAATTATATATTGAATTTCCATTTAAATTTAACCTTTAGTCCATTAATGGAATGTTAAAATTTTTAAAGCTAAATAAGTGGACTATTAAATTTTAACCCAAGTTCCTTTGATTATTATAGTTCCATTTTAACCAAAACTGTTTTGAATTATTGCTGTTACCTAGGTATCAAATCATGAAGACCTTTTATGAAATTTTTTAATTTCCATTCTGCTAGTTCATGTAATATAAGCCATTAGGATTTATATATGACTTTCAACAATAACAGTTTAACAAGGGTTTAAAAGTAAAACTACTAAAATATAAATGATATGGTCACAATATACTTGTGTCTGTAATAAAGAAATAAGAATCTTGCCTTGTGTTTTCAGGATTTCCATAATTTCTTAAAATATGTGTTTTATTAGGTTCTAAGCAAATAATTACGTCCTTATTTACACCATTGGCAGGTCTTGATAACCAACTTTTCTTGATAACCAACTTTTCTTTATTAAAAAGCAAATCTCTGATGGTATCAGAAATATTAAGGCAAAAGATAATAGTAAATCTCTTTTATGTCTTGAGAAACAATTGTGCTACAACTTCATAGTAATTTTAGCCAAAGACTGAAGCCATAGCCTTTATTGATGATAGGAACAAAATATTCTATAATGTCTGGAAGATAAATTTTCCTGTTTCATTATCTGCAAGTTGGTTTTCCCTGTAGATAAATTATTGCTGGCCATAAAATACTTTTTTAAATTGTTACAAAGTACCAGTTCTTGCAGGACAAAAGGAATCAAAAACAAGAGCTACCTTTTTACTCAGAATTTATTTTATTGAACATTGGTTTTCTATCTGAACTGGATAACAATTTTGAAAATTAAGCAACAAAACTAAAACCAGCTACATTCATTGTATGTATGGTAGTGTTAAACTGAAAGAACACTTGGAGTAAAAGTTTCATTCATGTAATATACAGTATTGTTTTTCAGATAGTTTGAATTTTTAGAAAAAAAATCTTGCTTGGGGCTATGAATTTATTTATAGGAATATTGCTAATGAGTGAATAAATGAATGGTTGTTTTATTATCCATGTGGGAAAATGTGGGGCTCTTAGAGGATGATCTAAATTAAGGAAATAACCTGGAAGTAAAAAATGTTAATCATCTCTTCCCCACAGCTATTTCTACCAACAGGTTTTCAGCCTTTTTCTAGCTATATTGAGCCTTCTTTCTGTTTATGTCTTCCTTCCAAATAAAATGTATGCATGTCTGGGTTTAGTATTAAAGTAGAAGTTATACCACTGCCATTGCATCCCGTTTAGTTATTTTTTGTCAATGGCTGTTTTTTTTCTCACTATCAAAAGAGATCAACTAAATTCTCAGCACAGTCTTCCAGCCCAAAGCCAACTCTGTACCTGAATGTAGAAGCCTTCTATTTCTTTGGCAGCATGTAGTCATATACATATTGAACTTTTGACCTAGCGGATTGTAATCTGATGCTAATAAACCAGTTGTCTACAGGAGAGGAACAATTTTATTTTACCTTTGCTTGGACTCTTATTTGAGAAAAAAGTAAGGGAACCTTATTCAACTTGGCTTTAATTATTATATAATGTAACAGTTTTAGTTATTTCATTTTTATTAATACAATGTCCTCCTGCAAGCCAGGAAATCTTTTGTATTTGACAAAGGATGGAAATACTTTTGCTCTTGATAGCTGGAGTTTATTTACATTTGCAAAAATTAGAGGCTTGTAAACATAAACTCAATAACCTTTAAGCAAATCTTGTATGCAGTTTCTACTGCACCCTGCACCTAACAATATTTTTCAGTCCGTCTAACAGTGAAAACTAATACAGGCATGGTTTGAGTTTGGTCACTTTCCCCATCAATCATCTTCCCTTTTGCCTGATTTCTCACCATGTCTGTCTGTGAGCCATTTTGGGGGGACTCAGAAGTAGGCCACAATGATAAAAACTTCAATTTCCTTTGGGAAAATTTGGGATTTTTTTTGTTGTTGTTTAGAATTAATGATAAATTGAAAGTTGATCAAGCAACTAGCTTAAGTTTTTTAATAAACATTCTAATTTTCTGATGAAGGTTTTATGTAAACTTTTTAAAAATCTTAAATTTCCATCAAGTGTATTCCCTGAAAAAAGTATACAAATTCATTTTATGAATGTTCTGTATCAGCCAAGTTTTGAGATGGGGTAGATGTATTTGTCAAATTTACACTTATGATTTCATCCTGAATCAATCCTGTTATCCTTCATTATATGAATTTCCTTTGGGAAATCCTCATTTTTCCCCCTGAGTTTTCTTACTCTATTTTCTAAAGTTTTTTTGTAAAAAAAGGCTATAAATCAGTTGGAAATCAGAAATTAAATATTTATATTATTTTCAGCAGGTTCCCCCCCCCCCACACACTTTTTTAGTTCAGTTCATGTTAGAAGATCCTTTGAAAATATCTGGCTTTGGTTTATATATTTGTCAGTAATTACTAACATTGATAAATTATATAATAATAAATGTTGGAAATAACACAAGATAGAAGGAATATTCTATCAGATGTGATAGACATGCAAAAAAAAACCTTTAAAATAGTACAAAGTGATAGTGCATTCAGAGAACTTTAAAAATCAAATTCAAAATGAAATCATTCTTTACTAAGCATGATTTCAGAATATATCGATAAAAACACCAGAAATTATTAAGATAATGCTCTTGGCTGTTTAGACTTTAGAAAAAAACTTCAGAAAACAGACACAGTACCAATAATATCTGATTGTGAAGTTAAATTTCCACTATCTGATTGGAAATATATGCAGCAAAAGTGAACTTAATAGTATATACAGTTTTTGTTGTTGAGTGTAAATGCTCAGTTTGGTTTTAACAAGGGCGACTATTCAAATGCTTAAAATAAATATATACATAATAGAAGTTTAATTTTTAAGTAAAAATGGCTTCCATATATACTATTTATCATGCAGCAAGATAAATACAGATATAAGGTTCCTAAAGTTTTTTGTAAAAAAAGGCTATAAATCAGTTGGAAATCAGAAATTAAATATTTATATTATTTTCAGCAGGTCCCCCCCCCCCACTTTTTTTAGTGTTTATAAATAATATAGTGGAGCTGTTGGCACTAAGCTCAAAGATTTATACTTTTTTCATATCACAAAAACAGCTGAATGAGCTTTTTCTGTCTTATCTTTTATTAGTGTTATTTAGAGCATGGTATAACTGTCCATTTATTGATATTATCTGTTTTGAAACTATATATGTTTTAAATAAACAATTTACTTTGGACTTGAGATTCTATTTTTTACAAATTAAATTACAATATTGAATAAATCCCCATTTTGAATAGGAAGTTATTATTTTTGTAAATTGTGCAACATATGTAGAGCATGATCAGAGATGGGAAAGGGGGCGAAATTCCAAAGATGGAACTTTATCGAATTTGTTCAAAAAAAACTTAATGTAAAAGAGTGAGCTATGAAAAGAAAGTCTGTTATATTAATACATATCTAGTACATACCATAAAGTAAATTTGCATCATTCACAAGTATCTCTATTCCCTTGAAAACTTAATAATTTTCCCTAGATAATTCTTTGATGTTGAAGTCCAGATTATGTATCCAAATCAGATACAACTTAGTTCTCTTTCTTTAATGACAATTGCCTTGTGTTTTTGGGAATAATCATGAATCATTTCATTCTGTAGCAACGGAGGCATTACATGATGGCTTCATTCTAGTTGGAGTATAGTCATCCAAAGTGTGGTGATCCTATTGAGTTCATTATTAGATAGTTGGAACCCCATAGAAAAAGAGGTTGCTATATTTAAAATCCTACAAAGTCTACATCCTGTGTAAAAACATAGAAGCATTCTCCTGCTGGATGTGTGTTTGCTGTGTGAAAAATGAAAGTCATGTAAAAATAAAATGAAGGCATTACATAATATCTGTACCTCTGAGATCTTAAGAAAAAGAAGGTGGGCTGTGTATATTATTAAACATTATACTTATTGTTTATTTTACTTGTTGAATTATATGATTGGTAAAATAAAAGCAATTTTGGTGTTTGAATAGTAGCTTACTATTTGAAGCTGATAAAAAATATAAATAATGTATATTGTACAATCACAGTGAATTTTAAAGTATTGGAAGTAGCTTTTAAGGGCTCTATACTCTAGCCCTTTGCTCCTTAACTGTCTTGGGGTTGTTGGGGTGGGTTTTTTTTTTGTTTTTTTGGAACTTTCTGTAGCAAATGGGAAAGGGAAAGGAAAGTTACATTGTGAGAACCCCAGTTCATTTTCATGATGTTGAATCTCACTTGTAGTCATTGTATCTTCTTGACTTTTACCCTCTTATTTCCTTTGCAAATTGGGAGCTATATTAAAACTTAATTGAGAGATAAGATACATTTTCTTGCATTTTATTTTTTTAAAAATTATAGAGATAGGGTATCTTTGATCTGTGGGCTTATGTTCTCTGCAATGGTTACTATCCAAGACTGTTTCTGTTCCCCTCCCCATTTCTAGATTGCCAGGTAGTTAACATCTAATCCTATCCGCCTGTGTATCAGGTACCTTTGGTCTTCATTTGTAAAGTCCTTTAGAAAGGTTGGTCCCCCCAACCTTTCTGATTTTCCCCCGGCCTGGGGGAATGGGATAATTCTATGTGAGTAGTAGGTGCACACGCAAGTGTGTAAAGCTCCATTTGTACAAGTGGCACACACACTCGCCCACCACTTATGTGGCCTGGTTTCGAACAGACTGCAGCCTACTAGTGGAGGGGTCACCAATCTTTTGGACCTCAGAGACTACCAAACTCATAATTTTTAATCCCACGGACCACTAATATGAATTTTGACTGAGGGTGGCTTGCTGATGTTGGTGGGAAAGTCAGTCCCATATTCCAGAGCTGCAGGAGTCACAGGACTGGCCCTTTGGTCGTCCCAGAACAGCTGCTTCTCCACCCGGGTGCACCGGCCTGCCATGGACTGGAGGAGCTGCTCCGGGATGACCAAAGGGCCAGCCTTGTGACTACTGCAGCTCTGGAATATGGGACTGACTTTCCCACCAACATCAGCAAGCCACCCTGGGGCGGATTTCCCTCCCCTGTCTTACCTTCCAGTTCCAGCTCACGTGGCTTTAGTCAAAGTAAGGTTTGCGCTCGGCTGAAGGGTGGGGGCCATTGGGTGAGTAGACCATATGGCTGCCACAGCCTTGTGTTCCTGCGCAGCTTGAATTAATTGCTTTGGGGGGAGTGCTTGGGGAGGACATTTCTCTGAGGACCACCAAAATTTTCTCACGGCCCACTAGTCCCCAGCCCACTGGTTGACAACCATTGTATTAGTGGGCCATAGCCCTGCTTTGGAACACAGAGTGCCTTCCAGAGAGTTGGTGATATCTGGAGTGTGCTTTGGATGTTGCATAATTTAAAAGGCTCTCTTGCTTAGCATGACATTAAAGGTGATTGAGGGAGATAGTAGTTTCTCCTCCCATGACAATTCTTTCTCTTTGTAGACAGAGGTGGTATTCAGCAGGTTCTGACCTGTTCTGGAGAACCAGTAGTGGAAATTTTGAGCAGTTCAGAGAACCAGCAAATACCACTTCTGAATGGAGATTTTACTCAGAGAGATGTTGGAAGTGTCATCAGATATCTGGATCATATTATCATATGTGGTGAACATGTGTGGAAGCTAAGAGGTACTGGACTAAGATTCATATATGGCTTGAAAAAATGACAAAACAGCATATAGACTTGAAACCAGACATATTTTTATTGGGTATCTTGCCTGAAGGATACAGTAGAGAATTGACGTATTTGATTATAAATGTGTTAACAGTGGCTAGAATTGCATTTGCTAGAAATTGGAAGAGTGGAAAAAATTCCAATAGAGGAAGAGGTGATTAAGAAAAAGATGGAATGTGCAGAAATGAATAAATTGACATTAGCAATCAGAGAGCAAGAAGATAAAGAATATTATAAAATTTGGGATTTATTTTATCAATGGCTAGATAAAAAAATAGAGAAGTAAACTATGTTATGGAAAGGAATAGTATAATATGTAAGATAATATGATGCAATGATGTTATATAATTGAATATAAGGAAATGAATTGTATGATCCCAAGTTTTTTAAAATAGAGATTTGCTCGATAAGAAATATATAAATGTATAGTTGGGTCTAATAACAATACAATAATAACACAATATAACATAATATAATATGTATAGTTAACCTATGTAATATGAATGTATGTTTGGAAGGGGAGACTGTTGATATTGTGACATTGCACGAAAGAAATGTACCAACCGACAAACTGTATTTTGGAAGGTGGTTTTATGTTGATGTTTTATGTTTGTGTTTGTTAGTGTTTGTCTTTTAAAAAAAATAAAAAATTAAAAAAAATGAATAGAGATTTTACAGTATTCTTTCCCTGCCATGCCCACAGAACAGGTAGTAAAAAAAATTGAATCCCATCACTGTTTGTAGGTAGTAAGAAAGGAACATTTGACAAGCCCATTAAAGCTAGTTTGTGTAGTGGTTAAAGCACCAGGCTACTATTTGAAGACTTTCAGTTCTCATTCTTGGGTGTGAAATCCAGCTGGATATCTTTGAAATCTCTCTCTCTGTCTCTCTCTCTCTCTGTCTCTCTCTCTCTGTCTCTCTCTCTCTCTCTCTCTCTCTCTCTCCCTCTCCCTCCCTCGCTCCCCCCTCTAGAAAGACAGTGGTCCCTAGCCTTGTCTCCCTCTCCCTTCACAACAAAAGTTATTTCTTTGTAATCGAATAATAAATAATAAACGGGGAATGGAACACTAGGCTTCCTTGTATGGAATGGTGAAGAGTATTGTATAGATGTATATTTGGCCTGTCCCCAGTATTCTGACATCTTCATTTTCTTTCTGCTTCCTCACCCATTATATAATATTATCTCAGCTTAATATGACATTATTTCTAATTCATTTAAAACTTAGGTTAATCCATGTAATTGGCCAGAGTAAACCTCAGTACTGCCCTAACTGGGTAGAAGGATTTCAGTGGAACAATCACCAAACATTTGAATACATAGAACAGGGGTGTCAAACTCGTGTCGTCATGGTAGTGTCATATAATGTATCAGGGCTTTTTTTTCCCCTTTGCTAAACTGGGTGGAGCGGGGCCAGCATGTGATGCATATGGCCCATGGGCCGCAAGTTTTGCACCCCTGATGAAGAGGATCTATTATTAGTGGACACAACATGTGAGGCTATGAAAAGGCGTTTTTGCTTTCATAGATAAAATGGAATGAGTAACCTGTGTACTGTTGTCCCCAGAACCAGTTTTTCAGCTGTTAAAGGTTCCCAACTGGTTATGATGCTAACTGGTGAAGCAAACTAGGACTTGATGCTTTAGCTTGTACTATACTTACTTTTCTTACAAAGAGAATATTTATAGATAATCAAGCTGGCTGATAAGCAAAACCCCTTGTTGCAGTGATAGTTTTGCCATTTCATTCACTTCCTTTGATTACTACGGTATAATATTTCCATTATGGAAAAGAAAGTTTAGCACAGCATATTTTATGACTAGGGAATAAAATTCCAAAAACTTCACCATTAAGAACTAAGCAATTATAATGTAAGAACAAGCAGATCCTGTAATAATCTTAAGGAAATTGCTAAGAATGACAACAATATTGTGAAGGGAGTATTGATAAAATGTCTTTAAGTTCACATATATCATTATAATGATCTTAATCCAGGATACAAGTCACTGTGCAGTTAACATGGACTAAAATTCTTATACCTTGGCAAGATCTATTGAGGTGTAATAAATCCCTGATCCATGGTGATTAGCAGCTTTTCAGAAATAGTGAGGCAGGTACTATGAACAGGAAACAGAGATGTTACCTTAACATTTGTGGTTCCTTATTTGTGATCCATTTATGTGAAACCAAGTTCTTGCTGTGTTGACATGTTCTTTCATTAGAGCAAAAGTGTTTTCACCTTCATTGATATCCCATTAGACTAACCTATTGGTGCAGATTATGTAAAATTCACAGCCTTGGTGGATGGATATGTTGTAGATGTTTGACTGTTAATAGCTATTATGTTAATAGCTATTATATGTGTATTTCCTACCTAGCCCCAAAGATATAACCCCCTTCTCCCTCTCAGTATCAGGATTTACTAACTGTGATCAGTACTGAAAAGTGGAAGCACTGTGAACTTGGTGCTGTAGCAGTGTCAGAAGAAAAACTTGGATGGGATAAAACAAAATAGGCTGAGCATAAGGTAACATCAATATTATGAAAACAGGTAATTGTTAGATCATTCAAATCAATTAGAAATTGCAAGTGAAGGTAAATCTCTCTGTGGTGTCACCTTCTTTCAGATTTTAGAGCACTGTTTTAATAAGAACAACAGATTTTTAGCTCACAGTATTTATTTATTTATTTATCTATCTGTTTGTTTGTTTGTATTGCTGCCTATTCGCCCATGTATGCTCTGAAGTATGTGTAATTTGAGAGTGGTATCTGCTCACTTCTCCAAATATTGGTTGACATGGCAAATAGTGCAACATGGTTCAACATTCTGCGTACTCTAGTTGCTGTTGTTGTTTTGTTGTTGTTATCTTTAAGAGAAAAATAATTTTGTATTTTTCGTTCTCATGTTTATATGACAGATTGAATATAAGTCATCAATTATATTGATTGACAGTGTTAAATGTCTGTGGAGATTCTCACTCATCCAGGTCATAGTTGTCTCAAAGGTGCTTTTTCCCCCCAAAAGGCAACTGGACAGTTTTTTCTTAATGAAGAGGAGCAAAACATTTTACTCCTATCCAATAATCTTCATCAGTTGTGATTGGGAGGGGGGGTGGGAATGGAAGAACGGTATTGGGACTGGATGGTGGGACCTGGAAAAATAGGGTTCCACTCCCCCCGCCATCACAACTGATGAAGCTTTTTGGATGAGAAGCAAAACGTTTTATTCTTCTTCCTCAAGGGAAAAAAAACAGTCCAGTTCCCTTTTGGGGGGAAAATAAGGTGCGCATTTGTGTCAATGTTAAAGTACTACTTTCCTTTGATATTGTCTTTTTTGCTGTCATGTCTTTCTGATATGGTCTCATTTCATCTTTCATCTCTGTCCTGCTAGATTTATTCTTTTCATCCCAACTGAATGATGAAAAGACTTTCTGCAAAGAGCTCAGGATTCTGTCTGTTTGATCATTAGCAGAACAAATAAAACAGTACCAAATTTGGAATGGTTGAAGATGCCAGCAAAAATAAAGTCATGTTTGAAAAGGATTGGATTGGGCTGGGAAGGAAAAAAAATCTGCAAATTTATAAATATTCCTATGGGAAAGGCAGTTCAGCAGTGGGTAGATGTTGTCAATTGCTCCACGTTAAGCTGCTTTTCCAGGGTCATGGGACACAGAACATAATGCAGCTCAGTTTTTATTTTCATTGTATTTTCATTACAAACTCAAATGCAACATGAAAAGAGAGCAGAAACCACATGCACAAGCATGCAGAAGCAATACATTTACATCTAATCCTTGATTTACTATGATGATTCAAAGTTATGACAGCCATGGAACAATTTACAACACCCTCCTCAAATTTATAACCATCATACCACCTATGTAATCATGTGATTGCAATTCAGGCTTTAAGCAAATAGCTTACATTTACAACAGTTGCACTACCCTGCAGTCATATAATCCCAATTTGCAACCTTCCCAGTTAGCATCTAACAAGCAGAATCAATTGGGGAAGCCAGATTTGCTTAACAATTGTGTGATTTGCTTAATAGCCAAAGTAAAAATTATCGTAAAATGAGGTCACATAATAACTCATTTAATTACATTATCATTTCATGACCAAAATTCCAATCTCAACTGTGGTCATAAATCAAGGACTACTTGTACACCATTCTAATTAGACCCTCATATATACTTCTGTTCAATTAGGGACAACACATATGTCCCACCCAGATTACCTCTCACATATATACACTGAAGCAGCATGTACACATCTACCTATTCCAATC
This sequence comes from Notechis scutatus, assembly GCF_049901735.1. NCBI lineage: Eukaryota > Metazoa > Chordata > Lepidosauria > Squamata > Elapidae > Notechis > Notechis scutatus. The sequence goes on along the minus strand of NC_142009.1, from coordinate 66,546,969 downwards.
ATCACAGATCCACACAGATGCAACATGCTACTTTATGCAGACAAAGCAAGCATGTCCTCAAATAATATTGAAGAAGCCACTGAATAACTTCATGCATGTTTCTAAAACATCCAAATAATGATGAACTCTAAACATTAAATGTGAGCATGCAACCTCTGAAAATCTAGAACACTGTGGAATTGTCTAATTTGTATCTGGGCTAAAGGTAAATGAAATTAGCAGGCCGTGGTCACATGGCATCATGCTTAAATCACAGTAATTTACTTAACAACCACAGATACAACTGACAAACTGATGTCATAAGTCAGGTGCAGTCACATGACATTTCTCTTTACAAATGCATCACTTGGCAATGGAATTGCTGATCCCAATTATGGTTAGTGAGGACTACCTGTATAGTGTTGTAAGGAAAAATATTCATTTTTAATAGGATCTGCAAAAATTACTAGAATAATTATGGTATTTCTGGGAAGGAAGATTATGGATGTTCTCTGAAGAAAGGAAAATATCTGAGATAAAGAGTAAGGAATCCTCATTCTTGATGAAATTAGATTGTTTGGTACAGTTGAGAATCCGTCATCTATATGATAATCTTTGTAAATTAAGCTTTTTTTTTTTTTCAAGAAGTTCAAATCATCAGCTGATTTTCTCCATGAATTTTAATTTTATCTTCAACAATTCATAGATATCAGAACATTTTAGGTGTTGTTGCATACATAAATAAAGATATAAATAGTAAATTTCCCTTGCTACCAGAACTTAATCTAGAATGGAATTGAATGGAAACCAGAGACTAGAGAATGGAAAACTGTCAGGACAGTACAAACTTCAGGAGTCATGTAGGAAAGGACTCATTTTCCCCCCTATTCAGATGGGTAAATTAGCAACACTTTACAGTTTTAAGCTTTCCTCACAAAAGAAGTCAAATTGGTGACTGAAGCAATACCCAGGGTTCAGTTCAAACAGGAGAGAAACCAAGGAAGAAAAGTGCTGGGTTGGATAGGGGCTCTTGACTTGCCTCCAGTCAACTTGAGTTCCTGATATGTTTGTTGCTGCACTTGAGAAACTTGAAATTTTTCAGAAAACAATATCAGAAAAGGCAAACCTATCGATGAAGTCCTGTGAATTAAATAAGGACTCTTTCAATACCTCATTGTAAAAGAAAGGCTTGCATCTCTAAAGCTTGTGCCTCTGTATAGCGAATCCAATGAAGGCTCAGGTCAGGAGGGAGTTAGTTACCTTTGACGTTGTACACCAAAGGGGAGCTGAAAAAAATTATACTAGGCTAAGATGAATTTGCAGGTAGGAAAAATTTATTTTATTTTATTTACTTATTTATTTTGTCAAGCATGCATTTGATAATATATATAAGTATAAACATGATTCTTAATACATAAAATAGATATGAATGAAAAGGAACATTAAGACAGGGACGGTAGGCATGTTGGTGTGCTTATGCACGCCCCTTACAGAACTCTTAGGCATGGGGTGAGGTCAATAGTAGACAGTCTGAGTTTAAAGTGTTTGGGGTTAGTGGAAGAAAATACAGAGTAAGGTAGAGTATTCCACCTCTATTGTATTGATCTATTGATTCTCATAGTTGAGCAGGAACTTAGATGTGCCTTTTTATAAAATTGGCTAGCAAATTTTAGAAATTATCAAATCTTACTTATAATGAGTTTTTTTTTAAGATGGAGTCTCTGAAAAACTTGAAATATTTTCAGCAGGTTTCTCACTGCCTGGGCTGAATTGCCATTTGTAAGATAAATCTCCTATGGACCTGTCTTCTATGTCTGGTCTTGTTATGTCTGTTCTCTCTTCCTTTACTTTCCCAGCCTCTACAACAATCTCTTTAACTCTCTTTGTCTTGTCAATAGCAGCAAAAGTTTCCAGGGGCTTAAATTAGAATGCTAATTTAATGCTTAGATCAACCTATGGTTAATTTTGGGACTAGCTCCAGGAAGGTTTGAAATTCAAGTTCAGCCATTCAGCTTGTTGAGTGGTCAGTTGGGCTTACTCCACCCTTGTAAGGCATTATTTGAGGGGGGGAAACAAGGCAAAATATAAATTTAAGCATTGTCTTTTCAAGTATGGAAAGGCTGAAGCCAAATGAGCTGGAGTAATTGGCCCTGAATTAATAGAATCTGTAAATATAGCTCCATATTGGCTATCTAATATTGCTCTCAAAAAGAAATGCCCTGGGCAGTACAAAGCAGTTGGAGCCAGGTTTTCAGAAAATCTGAAATACTTGCAAATTAAGAAGTCTGGAATTCTTGCAAAACCCCTATGTGGTGCATACTCCTGGTGTCCTCTTAATATATTACCGAATATGGAAGTTCATGTTACTTTTTTCACATTTATGTTCCAGTTTTACAAATCTATTGTTGTCTAAAATCTTTTAATCCTCTTTCTAAAAATTTAAAACAAATCTCTTTTGAACACAAGAGTCCAGATATGATTTGACAATTACATAAAAGCTTGGTGTAGTTTCTGCTTCTATCAGTTCATTTGTGAGGGATGATATACAATGTGTATCTAATGTAATCTCTCTTTAAAATCGAATTAACTATCCTTTTGATATCCTAAAAATCCTTTTGAGTATTTTGCATTCCTGTAGGGTTGCCTGTCTGCCTGCCTGCTTCAGCTGGATAATCATTTTTCTTGTTTATCTCTAATCCTTTTAATATTTCCTTCCTGCCCTTGTGTTACTGTACAGTACTTCTATTGTTTGGCATCAATTTCAGTGACAGCTGTAGTTGACCTCCAAGTGGAAGAAAGGTGTTTTGTATTAGATTTTAACAATATAAAAGGATGTAAGATTTTTCACTACAATATGATACACAATTTAGAAACTATTAGAGCTGTGGAAATTCTTCAAAAGAAGTGCTTCAGAACAAAGGAGTGTAGAGGAAGCTCCCTTTTTGATTATTAAAGAAGCTATGCTTTTTTTCCCAGGCTGGTACAGTTTTGAAAATTGTTCCCAGCCATCACAGTATATGCACAGCCCCTTTGCTTTTAAGAAATACATTCCATTCCAAAGCACTTTTTCCAAAGGATTTAGTTTAGTTTACTTGTTTTTTTATTGTCATTGCACCTCGTACAACGAAATCAAACACCATCTTCAGTGCACATCATGATCATGACCATGAAAATAAACACAAACACACATCCTTCACCCTCCACACATTGAACTGAAAATCCCCGACACTACACCAACACTATACTGCACTATACAGCGGAATTCAAAAGAGCTACTGCCCTGGGATAGAAGCTGTTTTTCAGCCTATTTGTCCTTGTTTTTATTATTCTGTACCATCTGCCAGATGGTAATAGTTCAAAAAAAGGGTTCCCAGGATGAGATGGATCTTTGAGAATGTTTTGAACTTTCTTAAGGCAGCGGGAGCTATAAAGCTCTGCCAAAGAGGGGAGAGGGCAACCAATGATCTTCTGGGCAATGACATTAACCCCCTGGAGTGCTTTCCTATCTGCCATTGTGCAATTGGCAAACCATACAGAGGTGCAGTATGTTAAAATGCTCTCTATGGTGCAGCAGTAGAAGGTCACCAGCAGTTTTTCATTCAGTTGTTGTTTTCTGAGAAGTCTCAGGTAGTATAACTTGCTCCACTTGGTCTCCATTGATAAGCAGGGGATAGATGTCTTATCTGTTCCTTCTATAATCCACTATAAGCTCCTTGGTCTTATTGGTGCTGAGGACCAAGTTATTGTCTCCACACCATGAAACCGGTCCACCTCATCTCAGTAGGCAGACTCATCCCCCCGAGATAACTGCCACTACTGTTGCATCATCTGCAAATTTAGCAATAGTATTACTAACATGAGTGGGAATGCAGTCATGCACATAAAGAGTATAGAGTAAGGGACTTAACACACAACCCTGTGGTGTACCAGTGTTAAGAATAAGGGCTGCAGAGGCATGATTACCTAATCTGACCCTCTGTGAGCAGCCAGACAGGAAATCCATAATCCAAAGGCAGATTGAATTAGAAAGCCCAAGGTCCAGAAGTTTAGGCACTAGTCTATGTGGAAGAATTGTGTTAAACGCAGAACTAAAATCCACAAAAAGCATCCTCAGATAGCCCCCCCCCCCCGCTGTTCTAGATGAGTCAGCATCTAGCATTTAGCACAGCCCTGATAAATATTGCCTGTTGTTACAGGTAATCCTTGATACATGACTATTCATTTAAATTCAAAGTCACAATGGCCCTGGAAAAAAGTACTTTACAACCGTACTTGCATGGAAGACCCTTGCCCCATCCACTACCATACAGTTCTGTGATCACAATTCAGGCACTTGGCAACCAACTCATAGTTATGACCATTTGCAGTATCCTGCACTCACATGATTACAATTTGTGACATTTTTTGCTGGTTTCTGGCAAAAAAAAAAGTCTGGCAAAAAAAGTGCTTTAATAAATATTATTTTATTTTATAAACACTATGATAAAACAAAAGTGTTCCCCGGTAAGAAAATGTAATATGAAATCATTGAACATCTATCATATTGGCAATTCTACTGTGCTGTACATTAACTAGCATGTCAAGTGTGGTCAAAGGTTTAGATTTTAGAGCTAGAATAAAAAATATATATATTTTACTGTAAACATAACTTGAACTAGTAAATGTTCAGTACTTATGCCTTTTCTAAAATATTTGATATATTTGCATATGACCAATCATTTTGTTGGAGATACATGCATTGTTTATTAAGATTATTTTCCAATAATCTTCATTGACAGAAATTGTCAATTGTGATAAGTTGTTTGAATTTGTAATTTTTATTTTTCATTGCTCATTTCAGACCAGTTGGATAAGCAGTTCTTTGTGCATATAAACTAGTTATTAAATTAGATATGCTCCAGATATGAATAAACATTTGTTTTTGTTTTTGTTTTCTGTACTATACAATAAGAACATCTAAAAGTTAGGAGAGAAGAAAAATATGAAAAATGGTAATCCAGATAGAGCAGCCCTATGGGCTATGAATTGTTCTCAGGCTGAGAAGAAGAAAAAATTAACCATGTTTTCCTCCCTTCTTTTTTCTGTCCATGGGTATTTTAGAGCTTAATTTTCCTGTGGATGATGTCCCAATTTTCATTTCATTTATATTATATCTGCATCTTTTCTTGTTCCTTCATACTTTTTCTGAAAGTCTAGCACTGGATAAAGTGTTGCTGATCATTATTTCAGATCTTTTTTGTCCTGTTTGTTGTTTGGTTGGTTTTTACTTTCATGGTGATACAGGATTTTTCTTTATTTTTACTATTTTATTCTTTCAGTGAAGGCAGTCATACTATATAAAAAAGAGGTCAGCAAATCATTGGTTATTTTTTGCTCTTTAAGGAACCTTAGAACCTGCATATCATTAACAGTAAAAATCACTGGCAATGCAGTAAAGATAGCTTAAAGAAAACTAGACTTATGATGGAGAAGGAGGTGATGGTTTATTTCTGCAAAATTAGAAACAATTTATAAGAGCTATAATAATCTCCAAATTGCAGACAAGAGAATAACACATGTGAGAGACAGGTGGAAAGAGAAAGATTCTCAAGGCAACTGTTACATGCCTTCAAAACTATGAGGGGCAATGCAAAGAGACCTTTGAAACATGGGACAGGTAGGACAAAGATAGAGTGGTTCCCTGCCATGCATAGGACTAACCAGTTTCAGTAGTTTGCAGTAAAGACTTTATCTGGCCACACTGTGTCAAGTATCTAAGAGATTTATGCAAAGTTCAAAAATAGTTAAAGCCTTGTAAAGTAGGAGGTTGCAGATTTACAGCTGAGTCCTCGTTCAGGTGGCCTGATGACATGGAAGCCTCTAAAATGCAGTGAGACTTGAACACTTTTGACAAATGAAAAATAATAATTAGCTAAATCAGTTGGGGGGGGGGGGAAATCAGAACGATATGTAATCAGCTGGGTTTTTTTCCAGTCTTTATATTTTACTCTAGTCCATTCCCTTCCTAAGGTAGCACTTAATATTAATACAGGATGAAAATAGGGAACAAAATCATAAGATAAATAAGCTCCCAGAATGATTTTTTTCACTATAATCTTCCTTCCATAAGATATTGAGATGTTATCATTTAGTCATTAAACGATAACAGATAACATTTCCAATTATGCATTCTTAAAGAATTCAATTGTGAAATTGTTGCTGTATTAAATAAATATTTTGAGGTTATCATGCAAAATTAATGGGAAATAATTACCCTCAGAGTACATGAATACTTCACTAAAATCCTAAAGCATTGTGCCCCATTAAAAAGTTGTAGGATTTTTCCAGACCATGCAGGATTTTTTCTAGACTAATGTTTATTGAATGTTTGCTCAGATACCCATGAGCTGCAGTTGGTGGCAGTCAAAGGAAGGGTAGGACAGAAAGTTATTTCTCAGAACTTTGACTTATGCTTAAGTCTTTGCCTCTCCATTTGTCTTGACTGCATCTGAAATAATTTTAATGGTTCAGCAACTGCACAACTGAAATAAGCAAGGATAGACTGCCCTACTAATTACTCCTAACTATTCTACTAGGAGGCATTGATATATTTTAATATTGTTTATAGAGTAATGGGTTTATTAATGCATTTAGTTATTTAAAAAGATTAAATATTGTAATAATTATGCTCCTTTGAAAAACTAAATATTGTAATAATTATACTTTTACCTCCTCCCCAGTTCTAAAGAAGATCCAGCCCTTCTCCAGTAGAGTTTGTTCTAGCAAGGATGATAGTGGTGGACATTGCATGAGTGGGGTTAAGCTAGTAAAAAGTTGATTATGTGGGTGGGGAGAGTAGGTTTTTAAAAAAGAGAATAGCTGCATCTAAATGTGAATTGACAAAAGTGAAACCAGAAAGCCAAGAAAATGCAAGATAACTTATTTGAAGTTTCTGAGAGTTATGAAGGAGTGTGCTGCAAGCTGTGTGATAACATCCAGTGCCGCTAAGTATATGAGCATTATTTGCATATCTTTGTACAAAATATGTTTTATTAACAACAATTTCTATGCATAAGAAAAGCTTTTGTTTCCAAGTAGATTTTAAAACACTGCATACTTTGTATGGAAAAGGAAAAAATGCAATTATTAACTACTCCTAATAACATATGTGGCTTATATTAGATGGCAGCAGAGTGGTCCTGTGGATTCTTGCACAAGTCCTAACTAACTATCCCAAATCCCATTAACTCTAAACTGTCTGGACAGCACACAGCCAGATGTAATAAGCTGTTCTCCGATTATACTTGGTCATAGAATGCCTGGAGAAGTCGATAGATAGATGATAGACAGATAATGTAAGCCATTTTGTATAATGGGAGAAATGTTAGAACAAGATCTGAATCAAACTAGAGAAACTATTCAACTATTATAGTATACTGCACTGGCTTATCTCACTAGCTATTTGTCCTTGCTATGAACCTTTGATTTCTCAAATCCTGTGAATGTAGAAACGGTAATAGGGAAATTTCTCATGGCTGAATCTGTGGATGCCGCTTTATGTTAATGCAAGACTACTGTAACAGAAAATGGTTATTTACTCCTAATCAGCTTTAAGATGGAGAGTGTAATGTGAAACAAAGGAAAATTAATAACTTCCCAAAAACAGGGAAATAAAATTTGAAGAACTTTTATGCTCAAATAAGCAGCATGATTTCTTTCATTCTGCTGCCATTGCTCAAACCCATTTAATCCATTAACTTAAAATGATTTTATGATCTTGTGGAATGTGCCAAAAGTTATTGTATCTGTTTGCATATGAAAAATTGCATTATCCACTTGATTTTAACAGTTTATTTAGCCTGCCTCAGTTTGTATTGCTGGTTCTGTTAGTATTAATTTTATTGCTGGTTTTGTTAGTATTTTTGGGACAGTTTGGTCTGATGGTTAAGGCACCAAGCTAGAAAGCTTAGCCATGAAAGCTGGCTAAGTCACTCATTCTCAACCCAATACACCTCACAGTATGTTGTGAGGAAAATAGGACGAACTTGTGCTGGATAAGTTTGCTACTTTGAATTATTTCTAAAAATAAAGGCCAGATACAAATAAATAATAAATAAAAAATATTTTGTATTATTGTTTGAAATAGTAGCTGTTTTATGAACTTCTGCTAAAATGAAAAGTAGTCTTCCTTAAAATAACAACTAAAGAAATAATTTAAACTCTTCCATTGGCTGAGACCAACAGTGCTGAGAAACCTGACTCAATTCACAGTAAGCTTTGTGCCAACACCCTTTGCAAGGAGCCCCACATGTAGTAAATGGTTGCAGTTCAAATAGCTGTCACTTATAATCCACCTGGGACATTATTTTTTCTTCAAAAAGATATTAAGGAATAATGTAGTCTTCATTAAGAAACAGACAAAAAGTCCAAATATGTGCAGACTTGGCTAGGCTTGTGTCCCTAAGGCAACCAAACATTTTTAGTGTTCTGTGTGATCACTGTCTTCATCTCTGTAAGGACTACAAGTGATTATCTCAATGGAATTTTGGATCAGGATATCTATTGTAAGAAAAAGATCAAGCAAGCAAACATTCATCTTTAAGGGAAATGTGCACACCTCATTTTCATGGGAATTATATTTATTAGAAATATCCCTTGTAAATCCATCTTCTTTATGAATTTTCCTGTTCTTCAAGAACCACTACTGCAATGTAATTGGCTGGGGTACGTAGCATTGTTAAAAAACATTTTATAATATGTGTGTATGGCTTTTCATTACTATGAAGCTTCAGATATCAGGTAATGTCTTCCTGACGTGTGCTTACTGTCTTGCTTTCAGAAGAAAAACCGGACTGCTCCAAAGCCCGCTGTGAAGTGCAGTTTTCTCCACGCTGTCCAGAGGACTCTATTCTGATTGAAGGCTATGCTCCCCCTGGAGAATGCTGCCCTCTTCCGAGCCGTTGTGTCTGCAATCCTGCAGGATGTTTGAGGAAGGTCTGCCAACCTGGCTATTTGAATATACTGGTTTCCAAAGCATCAGGAAAGCCAGGAGAATGCTGTGATTTCTATGAATGTAAACCAGGTAAAGCTATATAATTTAATATGGGCCTGTTCTCACTACTGATACAAAAGACTCCTAGATCATATAACATTGTTGTTTAAAACACAACAACCCTAATAATAAAGTTCCTATCAATAAAATGAGGCAAGTACTTTAAATATGACTGACCTGAACTTTTGACTATGTCAGAATTGTTCAGTCTTTGAGAGGATCCTCAAAAAGGTGGGTAAAAAAACATATTGGAAGATCAGATGAGGTAGTAGGTTATTAACCTGTGTGGTGGCATATAAATTTTATGAGGTAGTCAGATGGTCTTTTTATCTTTTGTTGATTCAAAAAAAAGACAGTCTGCAGTGAGTAGTTATCGTAATTGGCTTTGAAATCACCTTTAAAGCTATCTGCAACCATGAGTTAGTCAAACAGAAAAAAGAATCCAACCGCCTATTCTAGTTTTGTGCTGTTACAGAGGGATTCCCAATGCTCCTGCTGAATGATGAAGGCCCAGAAAAACTGATAAAAGGACTTTGTTCTAAACACAGCCATGCAGTGTAACAACTTTATTATTTTATCACCCTTATCTGTATAATAGAAAATACAGTCTGAAAATTTTATGTGGCTGGATTATGGTAGTATTTATAGTCTGAGAAGTATTCTCAACTGTTTGAAGATATATCATAGGTGTAACCACAGTTGTTTACATTCTGGCCCTTGAAGTAAATAAAATATAATCATTGGAATTAAATATTTTGGAAACTCAAAAGAATTGAGAAAAAAAGTGAGTCGCTGTAACATAGTAGTTGTGGTTAACACTTCAAGTTGCTATTGAGGAAAATCAAGTCCACTTCAGCCACGGGTTCATTAGGTGACTTCACTTCATTAGGTGGCTCATTGACTCAATCACTGTGATGGAATGTAGTGAAGAGGTGGATTCCAAGGAAGGAAGATTCCTAGAGAAGCAAAAGGCAATTCAGTCTGGATGTTATATGTGAGAGAAGGAAGGTAAAGACAGCCCCTCCCTAATAGTTATGGAATATTTGGTAGACTCGGTTTTGCAAGATTTTGTCTGTAGACATGGAACAATTAAATAATTCAGTTTGTAAGAATCCCCAGATGTCATTGTTTGTTTGGGGTCTGACAATCACTCTCTTTTGGTTCAACCTATTCCAGAGTTTTTGTTGTGGGAACAATAGGAACAATAGGAAGGAGTGCAGTGTATGCCATCTTGAACTCCTATATGTAAGACAGGATATAAATCTAACAAATTAGAATCAGTGGAAGTATGATCTCAAAGAGATAATGTTCTAGAGGGTAAGCACCAGTGGTGGGATTTAATTTTTTTTTACGACCAGTTCTATGATTGTGGCTTGGTGGGCTTGGCAGGGGAAGGATACTGTAAAATCTCCTGTCAGAGGTGGATATTTGCCAGTTCTCTGAACTACTCAAAATTTTCGCTACCGGTTGTCCAGAACTGGTCAGAACCTGCTGAATACCACCTCTGGTAGGTACCATGATAGAAAGAGTTCTCTTCCTGACACTCCCTCACAAAAAGGCCCCTGTGCTCGCCTCTCCTACCAGATCTAATAGGAAAGAAAGATATCATTGGGATGGTTCAATAAGTAAACCAGTCTAAAGCCATGAAAGGTTTTGAAGGTAACTACCAGCATTTTGAAAGAATACTGCTAGCCAATTCAGCTCACAAAACATATCTATCTATCTCTATATGTGTGTGTGTGTGTGTGTGTGTTTTCTGAGGATTTCGCGGGTATTTGTATGTGGATCTTTGGTTATTCAGGTTTTCTCCCGCGTAAAATTGGAAGTATCTTGGCAATGTTTCGATGAAATCTCATTCGTCATCTTCAGGCTTGTGTCTTCGGCTTTGTGCTTCTCAGAGTAATGTGAGCTTGCAGCTGCTTCTTCCTTTCAACTGCTAGTGGGAATGTGATTTGATTGGGTGGGGGCTTGGCTGTGTTCTGATTGGGTGGGGGTGTGTTCTGTTCAGGTGGGGGCTTGCTTGTGCTCAGGTTAGTCTTAGTTGCCGGGGGGATTTGAGCTGGTGAGCTGTGTTCCTGTTGTTTCGCTTCCCGTTCGTGGTCATGCCACATCTTCATGGTGGGTGTCCGTTCGCTTCATGTATGGGTCGGAGGAGTTTGAAGCGGGTAGTGATGCAGCTGCGGTACGACTTCTGGTCCGTGGTCGTGTCTCATCATCTGTGTGGGTGTGAGTCTGTTTTCTACATGGAGGTGTGGTGGTAGCATCTTGTGTGGCCCTCGTGGGTGTGGGTCTGGTGTCATCGTTCATGTTAGGTACTCGTTTGTTAGTGAGGGCGGGTTTCCAAATGGCTAGTAGGCGGGAGGTATCATCTCATTTATTCATGCTGTGTGGGCGTTTTTCTATCTCTATGGCTTCTCTGATTATTCTGTTGTTGAAGTGTTCGGTTTTGGCGATAGTTCTGGTATTTTTAAAGTCAATCTCATGTCCTGTGGTTTTGAGGTGTTGGACCAGGGAAGAGGTTGGTTCTTCTTTTTTGATTGAGTTCTTGTGTTCTTCAATGCGTGCACTTATTCTTCTGTTGGTTTGTCTGATGTATGTGGTGGGGCTGGCGGTGCATGGGATTTCGTATACTCCTTGGTTTTCTAACTCGATTCTGTCTTTAGGGTTTCTTAGGATGGTGGATATTTTTCTGTTTGTGCAGAATGCTGTCTTAATGTTGTATTTTTGAAGGATCTTGCTGATTTTGTCTGTAGTGCCTTTTATATATGGGAGGAGGGCTTTGCCGTTCTCTTGTTCTCTGTCTTGGATTTTGGTTTCTTTTTGGATTAGGTGGGTAATCTTCTTTCTTTGAAATCCATTGGCTGTTAGTACGTTAGTGAGAGTGTGTAGTTCAGTTTTTAGGTATTGTTCGTCGGCTAAGCATTTTGTTCTGGAGATGAGTGTCTCGACTACGGAATTGATCTGTGCTGGGTGGTGGTGTGAGAGTGCGTGTAGATACCGATTTGTATGTGTTTTCTTCTGGTAGATGGTGTGTCCTAGGGAGCCATTGGATTTTTTGTATACTAAGACATCTAGGAAGGGAAGTTGATTGTTAGCTTCTGTTTCCATGGTGAATTGTATTTTGGGGTGTAGGCTGTTGAGATGTGTGAGGAAGTTGTTCAGTTTTTCTTTCCTGTGTGGCCAGATTATGAAGGTGTCATCTATGTATCTGAGCCAGAGTTTGGGTTTGTGATCATATTTTTGTGGAGCTTGCGTTTCAAAGTGTTCCATGTAGAGGTTTGCAATGACAGGTGAGAGGGGTGATCCCATTGGTGCTCCTTCTATTTGTTTGTATTTTTGTCCACTGTAGGTGAAGTATGTATTGGATAGGCAGTGGTTGGTCAGATCGAGGATGTGCTTGGGGGGGTTGTATTTGTTTTGGATGGCTGTCAAGGCTTCTTTTATTGGCACTTGGGTGAAGAGGGATATGACATCGAAGCTCACTAGTAGGTTGCTGGGCTGTAAGTTTTGTTTCTTTATGATCTCAATGAACTGGAATGAGTTTCTTACGTGTGAGTTGATGGATTATGCATGGATTCCCACCTACCAGCCATTTGGAAACCCGCCCTCACTAACAAACGAGTACCTAACATGAACAATGACACCAGACCCACACCGACGAGGGCCACACAAGATGCTACCACCACACCTCCACATACAAAACAGACTCACACTCACACAGATGATGAGACACGACCACAGACCAGAAGCCGTACCGCAGCTGCATCACTACCCACTTCAAACCCCTCCGACCCATATATGAAGCGAATGGACACCCACCATGAAGATGTGACACGACCATGAACGCGAAGCCAAACAACAGGATCACAGCTCACCAGCTCAAATCCCCCGGCAACTAAGACTAACCTGAGCACAACCAAGCCCCCACCTGAATAGAACACACCCCCAGCCAATCAGAACACAGCCAATCCCCCAACCAATCAGAACACAGCCAAATCCCCACCCAATCAAGTCACACCCCCACTAGCAGTTAAAAGGAAGAAGCAGCTCCAAGCTCACATTACTCCGAGAAGCACAAAGCCGAAGACACAAGCCTGAAGATGACGAATGAGATTTCGTCGAAACGTTGCCAAGATACTTCCAATTTTACGTGGGAGAAAACCCGAATAACCAAATATATGTGTGTGTGTGTGTGTGTGTGTGTGTTTTCTTAAGTTTTCACGGGTACTTACATGTATGGTATTCAGCTTTGTTCGGGTATTTTCCCACGTCATTATAGTTGTGCTTTTAAAGTTGTAGCACTTTAAAAGCACAACTATAATGACGTGGGAAAATACCCGAACAAAGCTGAATACCATAGATAGATAGATGGATGGATGGATGGATGGATGGATGGATGGATGGATGGATGGATAGATCGATCGATATATACTATTCAGCTTTGTTCAGGTATTTTCCCACGTCATTATAGTTGTGCTTTTAAAGTTGTAGCAACATTTCGGCAGAATCTCATCTGCCATCATCAGGCTTCTGTATTGTGTTCGTATGTGAGTCCCCCCAAAAATATTGAGTATGCCGGTATAAATCTAGACACCTATACACTGGGGTGAGATTCAAATTTCTTAACAACCAATTATATGGGCCTGGCCTAATTTGTGGGTGTGGCTTGATGGTCATGTGACTGGGTGGGCGTGGCTTGCTGACTGGGTGTGGCTAGGTGGGCATGTGACTGGCAATCCAAATATAAGTGGTCCTCGCTTAATGGCCAGTTGCTTAACAAGTGTTCTAATTTACGACTGGCCTCCCCAGAGCTACTTGACCTGTTTTTGGTGTTTTGACAGCGATACATACACACACATACTTATGACCAGTTACAACATCCCACATAGTCTTGTGACTGAGGTTTTCTATGTTTTTTGCTAGTTTCCAACAGTTCCTTCTGGTTTCCAGTTAAAAATGCCCATTCCTCCATTTATATATTTCCAGTTGTTAACTTTGTTTTCCTTTTCAAAGATTTTCATCTTTTTATTCATTAATTTTCATATTCATTCAACCTTTCTAATGCTTTCTGCAAATTGTTAAGCTTGTCAGCCAACAATACAGTATCATCTGCATTCAAAAGTATAGCCACATTGGTGGTTCCAACTAACACTTCTCTAGTGTCATCCTCAGTTTTCCCTTTATCCATAAATGTATTTAACAGTGAAAGGAAACATCTCATATCCTTAATATTTTCCCTGTTCACTAAACTAGTTCATTTATTCTCACCACATTCTTTGTTTCCATTATATAATGCTTTTAACATATTCAGCAACAAGGCATAATATTTATGCAAAACATCCCATTATTCTAGCCTATTAACTTCCTCATATTAATTTTCCAAAAATGTACAGTAAGTTTTCTTTCCCACATTCATACATTTTTCAGTGTCCCACTAAATCTAGTCTGCACATCCCTTGCCTGGTATAAAGCTTTACTGTACTTCCCAAAAATTTCTTGACATGTTCCCAAGCAAGATTAGCAAACTTGTGTAGATCTTCCAGCATGGATAATAGGATCCCAAAATCATGCATCATTTAGCACCTGCATTACAACAAATATGATTGATATAAATGACTGATTTTTAGGAATGTATGGGTTGGCTCTAATCTGATACAAATCATCAGTCCAATTCAGATTATTGACCTGACATAATTCAACTATGCAGATCTATTCAAAGGCAGTTAATTTGAAAATAATTGAGTTTGGCAATTCAGTTGTATTGGCCATGAATCAAAAAAACTAAATAAAATATCTCACAGCCCTACTCTTTACATTTATAATAATTCAACAACTAATTTTAAAATACAATGTGTATCACTTAATATTTATACTGTGGTGTACATTGTGATGTGATTGATTAAAATCTCATCAGGTTGGTGTCAATCTTTAGCAACTATATGAATAGATTTTCTGCAGAATGGCCTGATTCAACTTGAATTTTTAGGTCTCTTAATGATGCTGTCATTGGTTTCCTAATAGAATTTATCCAACATACTGCTTGCTCTCCTTTTCTTCTTTTTCTTTTAACTGTTCCAGGTATTATAGACATCAAAGGAATGATGTCTCCACACAGTGTGTCCAGAATAATAGACATGAAGCTATATAATATTTAAATACCTTGAATGAGAACTCTGGCTTGATTTGTTCAACAGTGTATTTGTTTATTTTTCTGGTTGTGTGTGATATTACTAAAAGTCTTCTCCGGCAGCAGAGTTCAAATGATATATAGCTGATGAAGTTTATCACTATGCTTTCTAAAAAGAGATTATTTCATTCTTTTCTTTACCTTAATTGTTTCCTACCAGTGTTCAGCGTGGACTGTAGTACAGTGGAATGCCCTCCTGTCCAACAAGTTGCCTGTCCTTTGGATAGCTATGAAACTCAAGTCAGGCTGACAGCTGATGGATGCTGCACTCTTCCCACAAGGTTTGTTATATCTGATGTCATAGTATCACAGTCACGTAGTATACCGACACTAAACTTGTGACAGAAAAAAGTCAAGTATATTAGTATACTGATTATTAAGTTACTATGTTAACTAATGTTATTTAATAAAGAATGTTGGGTTTCAAATGGAAGATTTTCTAGACTGAATAATCATTCTATGAAAAGTGTTAATGACAACCTGGAATAGCTTTCTTTCAGTCCTGTGTTTTGAGGAAAATCTATTTTGAAAAAAACAAAAATACAGCTTTAATATGAAACATTTGTGGCATGTATAAATAGGCTTTATGGCTATCAAATTTGATACTTCGGGTTACCCTAAAATCTTTAAAGTATTATGTTGGGTCATCTCAGTACCAAGATGTATTTTCAGCATATCCTATATGTCAAGGAGCTGTATATGTTTTTTTTAGATTAACAGCTGTAAGATATAACATGTGATACATTATATTACTCAAATATAGTATTTTACTTTAAATTTCTAAAATTTCACTTTACAAATAGTGTGCTCTCTGTGTGACAGATTATTCAGGCACCACTTCAACCATTTGTGGGAAAAAGAATCAAGAATCTTGAAACTCTCTAGAAACTGATTCTGAAATGTATGGTTGTCCCAGTATTCTTCCTGCCTTTAGCCCTGTTATAGATTCATAGAGTATTCTTAAGTAGAGCTTTGCTAGTACATTTTCTATAGGGAAAAAATGTAAGTCTGGCTTCTACTATAAAATAATCCTCTACTCTTGTCTCTGTCCCTGTAGTCAAGATGAAGACTTTGTCAGCATGTACCCATGCATACTTAAAGAAAAAAGTATTAACAGAGCTCTTGAATTCATCACAATCTATTGGCAGCCTTGTTTCAGTCATCTAAATTAGGGTTGTCAAAGTCAGGCCCACGTAGCCAGATGCAGCCCACAAAGTGCTTAATCTGGTCCGTGGGGCTGCCCTGGAAATAGCAAAGGACTGTCCCGCGGTGACTCTGCCAGCCAAAACTCGGCAGAGCTCTCGGGCCACCACAGGCGCCTCCAACATGAGTGACATTGAGATGGGCCATGCCCACCCTGGCCACGCCCACCCACCCCTCCAAGGTCAAACACAACCCTAATGTAGCCCTCAGTGAAATCAAATTTGACACACCTGATCTAAATGATTTTAAAACTTTAACCTGGGTTCATCATTGAGAAACATGTTTGCAAAAACTATTGAGTAATGCAAAGTTATATAAAATAAGGTATATTCTACCTTGGTGAGTTTCTTTCAAAAAAAATCTGATGTGCCTTTATTTTAGAATCCAATAATTTATACAATTGCTTCTATTTAGCAATAACACTTAGACTTATATATCACTTCAGAGGGCTTTATAGCGCTCTTTAAGCAATTTACAGAGTCAGCCTATTGATCCCAACAATCTGGGACCTCATTTTACAGACCTAGGAAGAATGGAAGGCTGAGTCAACCTTGAGCCAATGTAAATTGAATTGCTGGCAGTTGGCAGAATTAGCCTGCAATACTGCATTCTAACCACTGCAACACAACAGCTCCTTAAGATTTTTAATATCTTAAGTTGTTTTCAATATATCACATATATTAATAGCAGTTATTATCATACAGTTTGATGTTATTTTCAGGGAGCTTCTAATTCAGTACCCTCTCTATTAATATTTTATTTTTTCCAGTGTTGTCTATATGTGTGAGGTGATGGTAATATTCTAAAGATTAGAATTAGTTATCTGCTTGAAAGATTCGCTTAATTAATCATTCCATGAATTTCATAAATCTAGTTGTGTTCTTCTACTGTAAATTTTTAAATAACATGGAAAGATCATTAAAAATCTGATATGAAATGTGGATAGAAATTGAACTGCAAGATCATTTATCATACTTTTTAAATTAATGTATTTTATTAGATCAGTATAATGTCTAGTAAGCTATACTTTAGGATAAGCTTTAGCTTGAATAATTTTCATTTAAGTTGCTGTCTTTTCTTTCCAAAACACAGATTCCAGAAATGTCTGGAGATAGAAGAATTAATTGTTAATATTAAATATTAATTTATTTGATTACTATTAATAAAAGTTTCAACTTTACAAAAGAAATTCTGAATTCACTATTATTGAAGAAACAGTTCACCTTCAAAGAGTTAGTGAAACACTATAATAGTTAAAAATAATAATGAATAAGACTGAAAAATACAGAGGCTGGTCCGCCATCCTTCTCTGTTTTTCTTAACTCATCTCTTCAGAAGGAATGTGTGTGTGTGTGTGTGTGTGTGTGTGTGTGTGTATTATATACACACACACACACATATACATATACATATATATATACACACACATATACATACACATACATACATACATACACACACACACACACACACACTGCTCAAAAAAATAAAGGGAACACAAAAATAAGACATCCTAGATCTGAATGAATGAAATATTCTTATTAAATACTTTGTTCATTACGTAGTTGAATGTGCTGACAACAAAATCACACAAAAAATATAAATGGAAATCAAATTTAGCAACCCATGGAGGTCTGGATTTGGAGTTACACTCAAAATTAAAGTGGAAAAAAACACTACAGGCTGATCCAACTTTGATGTAATGTCCTTAAAACAAGTCAAAATGAAGCTCAGTAGTATGTGTGGCCTCCACGTGCCTGTATGACCTCCCTACAACCTCCTGATGAGGTGGCGGATGGTCTCCTGAGGGATCTCCCCCCACAGCTGGACTAAAGCATCCCCGAACTCCTGGACAGTCTGTGGTGCAACGTGGTGTTGGTGGATGGAGCGAGACATGATGTCCCAGATGTGCTCAGTTAGATTCAGGTCTGGGGAATGGGCAGGCCAGTCCATAGCATCAATGCCTTCGTCTTGCAGGAACTGCTGACACACTTCAGCCACATGAGGTCTAGCATTGTCTTGCATTAGGAGGAACCCAGGACCAACCGCACCAGCATATGGTCTCACAAGGGGTCTGAGGATCTCATCTTGGTACCTAATGACAGTCAGGGTACCTCTGGTGAGCACATGGAGGGCTGTGCGCCCCCCTAAAGAAATGCCACCCCACACCATTACTGACCCACTGCCAAACTGGCCATGCTGGAGGATGTTGCAGGCAGCAGAATGTTCTCCACGGCATCCCCAGACCCTGTCACGTCTGTCACATGTGCTCAATGTGAACCTGCTTTCATCTGTGAAGAGCACAGGATGCCAGTGGCGAATTTGCCAATCATGGTGTTCTCTGGCAAATGCCAAACGTCCTGCACAGTGTTGGGCTGTAAGCACAACCCCCACCTGTGGACGTCGGGCCCTCATACCACCCTCATGGAGTCTGTTTCTGACCGTTTGAGCAGCCACATGCACATTTGTGGCCCACTGGAGGTCATTGTGCGGGGCTCTGGCAATGCTCCTCCTGTCCCTCCTTGCACAAAGGCGGAGGTAGCGGTCCTGATTCTGGGTTGTTGCCCTCCTACAGCCTCCTCCACGTCTCCTGATGTACTGGCCTGTCTCCTGGTAGCGCCTCCATGCTCTAGACACTATGCTGACAGACACAGCAAACCTTCTTGCCACAGCTCGCATTGATGTGTCATCCTGGATGAGCTGCACTACCTGAGCCACTTGTGTGGATTGTAGACTCCGTCTCATGCTACCACTAGAGTGAAAGCACCGCCAGCATTCAAAAGTGACCAAACCATCAGCCAGAAAGCATAGGAACTGAGAAGTGGTCTGTGGTCAGCACCTGCAGGACCAGTCCTTTATTGGGGATGTCTTACTAACTGCTATGCTTTCCACCTGTTGTCTATTCCATTTGCACAACAGCATGTGAAATTGATTGTCAATCAGTGTTGCTACCTAAGTGGACAGTTTGATTTCACAGAAGTGTGACTGACTTGGAGTTACATTGTGATGTTTAAGTGTTCCCTTTATTTTTTTTTGAGCAGTGTATATTCTTGTGTATAGCAAGAATTCCTGGAGAAAGGTTTCCAGAAGTTTAATATCACTGTTTCAAAAATACATTTGTTTAATCTCGGCTGATAATGTTGGTAGGACTTTCATATAATACATGTTGAGAAAGAATGCCTAGAAAAAGAAGTTTTGATGGTGTTGTAGAACTTTATAAGATAACTTGAACATATTTTGCACAATATTATTGTGGATATTTTTAATACTGATAACCATTTTGGGGGGCAAATAATGAAGTTAGATCTTTCTTTTGCTCACAAAGGGAGCAAGCAGGAATAAATTGTAAGTGGGAACCAGGCTACCCAACCAGCTTGATATATGCCATGTAGCTCCTGAAATAGAGATTGGATTTTTTTTATCTGTACATAAGAAAATAACAATTCTTACCTTCCTGTCAGAAAACAAAAAGAAAATCCTCCATACCATTATAATAGAATACTGTGGGGCACAGTAGTAAGGGGTAGTTAGGTTGATAGCAACAGTATCTCAACACTAATCCTATCCCTTTTCTATGTATTTCGCAATGTCACATGCTCCAAAGACGCAGAGTTTAATTCCCAAAGCCATTTCAGTCATTCTAATGAAATTGCTAAATTGCTGTGGATGTGTTAGCTGGACTTCAGGTACAAACACACTTTGTGCTGACAGAGCTCTAAATAGTATTATATTTGTGACAATATTGGTATAAAATGCTGATTGATGAGGTTCAAGGTTCAGCAGGCAGGAAACCGCATATTTAGCCATAATTGTGACCATTATTGCATTGGAATAGGTTTATCTTCAGAACAATTATTTTCACCCCCTTTTCTTAATAGTTCTGGCCATTTAGAGGTCTTTTGGACCAGAAAGATTTCAAGAATTTAAGTTAATCTTGAGTGGAAAGTGCCCAGTCATCAAGCTTTAATAATTACAAATTATTAGAATGGCAAATATGAATTTTCTTATTAAATATAGAAGGAAAAAGAGGTTAATCCACTTCCATGAATAAATGGCCTCCCTCTGTATTTTTTAAAAAATGGTCATTTTAATCTTCACCTTTAGTCTTCTATATTTGTTTACAGGATTTTTCATTCTGCTAAATTAAAGAATCACTGATATATACTTTCTTTCTAATGCTACCTTAGCTACCTGTAATCAGAACTCTAATTCTAAATATTTCTTATTAGTAGATTAAAACTTGACAGTTTTAAAGTTAGTTATACAAATACGTTATGTTGAAACAAGAAACCATTCAGAAAATGTCTGGGAGTATAGAAGCTTTCAAATCTATGCAATTTCCCACGCTGAAAAATCTTGAGCAATTTAAAGTATAAATGACAAGGAAATTTGATAGATATATTGATGATGTAATTGGAAATAGTTAGAAGCTTAGATAACTTTATTACCTCTCCTACCTTATCATGCATTTCATGTCATTTAAACCTAGAACCTGCTGGTGGGACTAAACTAACTGATATAGAGAACAGTGCTTTTTTAGTTTTTTATTACAGTGATTCTCCCAACAACTATAGATACTAATTATATATAATTGAAAACATTAGTGACTTTTTAATACATTTAGATCTCCCCCAGCTACAATGGGGTTTGGAACACCAGTCTTCAGATAAAAATTGAACATTGTCCTTTGAACATTATTATTTTTTTAAATTGTGTTGTGTTGATAACAGTCATGTTGTCCTTTTATTATGTAACAAAGGAAAACCATTTGGCTTTCACAATTTGCTTTTTTTCCGTTTGTTTTTTCCATCCCATGTGTTGCTTCACTTATTTATGGAGCTTTCAATGCTTCGGTTTCAGGTGCGAATGTCTCTCAGGTTTATGTGGTGTTCCAAAATGCGAGCCAGGCTTCATCCCCCAAATAGTGTCACGTGGAGACGGAACACCTGGCAAGTGCTGTGATGTCTTTGAATGTGTCAATGGTATGTTATGTTGACAGTGTATTTGGACTAAACATTTTGAGATACTAGTATATGAATAACATTGATATCATCCTTACTATGCAAGTAAAAAAATTACATTTAAAAATGTAATAGGTCCATTTTCCTCTCATAAAATTTATGTTGCAAATCTTTTGTACATAGGTTAAAAACCAACATTTGCATTACTGTTATTTATTTGTTTACTTCATATGAACTCATGGACTTACTATAAGTTTGCTTATAAACTCAAATAGTATATTCTGAGGAGCATGCTGACACATATGGTTGGAGGTTTGAAAAAGTATGCTGCCCATAGTTTCAGCTAAAAAAATAAGCTACAGGGAAGGGTGTGGGGAACAAAAAGTTTTAACTAAACTTGTGTTTTTTGTGTTGTGACATGAGTCGGATCTTGCAACTACTGATACAGATCTTTCTGTGGAATTGTTTCCTGTACACTCTGGTTAAAGCTTCTGGAATGCTTCCTGAGGCAGGAGTCTTCACCTCTGTCTCTTTCTTAGGAAGAGATCATTTTAAAATATTAAACAGACAAGTTTTGCCTTAGCAGATGTCAGTAATCACTTAATTTGTATTTATCAAAATGGCTAAAAAATATAATTCTTCAAAACCACAAAGCACCAACTTGAAGAATAATTGACAATTTTCAGCTTTAGCTAAAGAGTTCCAAGTAGTGCATTCTACTCCACAGTAGCTGAAGAAAGCAAAAATCAGAATTTGTTCGCTATTATTGAAGAAACAGTTCAGTCAATACCTTTAAAGAGTTAGTGAAACACTATGATAGCCAAAAATAATAATGAATAAGACTGAAAAATATAGAGACTGGTCCGCCATTCTCTGTTTTTCTTAACTCAGAAATCAGAAATTGTTTTGTTTTTGTTTTTATACATGTGTTTCTGTTTATGCATACATACTTATGCGCACATATATGCAAATGTATTCAAGTGTACATGCCCACATATTTTAGGATTTGCCACTGAGGGAGGGCAAGCAGTCCCATCTGAATGTACAGGTAGTCCTTGCTTACTGATCCCATTAGAGAGCAACAATTCTGTTGCTAATTGCCAAGTTGCTAAGTGGAAAAATCACATAATCACAACAGGCTTAAAGCCTCACTTTGTATTCAGTCATTAAGTGAAACATCACATGGCTGTAACTTGTGATTTTATTCCCATCTTCTCCATTTAACTGTATCATCCAGTTGCAAAGCAAACATAGCGATCACATGACCAGGGGACATCATAGTGGTCATGAATGCAAAGATTAGTCGCAACTCTTTTTTTTTTAACACCAGTGTAACTTTAAATGGTTGTTGAATGAGGCAGTCAGTAAACAAGAACTATCTGGATAACCTTTCTAAAATGGGCTTATCAGAAATGGAAAAGTATGCTTATGAAGGAGTCCCAACATTCCCACTTAGTGTCTCTTGCTGTAGGGGAAGTAGTTTATTGTGAAATTAATTAAAATGATAATGTGAATAAGTAGAAATAGTGACATCACATTCTAATAGAATTTATTATCAGCAAAATGGAGTAACTATGCAAAATTACTATTCAGACTCAGAATGTTTTTGCAAATGCTCATCCTTTATGTCAGTATAGTATGGTGTAACCAAGTAAAATTGGATTTATGGTAATTTATCGGTAATCCTGGGCAAAGAAAATTATTCCAATATTAATGAGATTATAGAGTCAGTTTGGTTTAGTAGTTAAGACACCAGGCTAGAAACCACAAAACTATGACTTGAAGTCACATCATCATTGTCATCATCAATGAAATTATAAACTGTACAACTATTAATACTGAATATATTTAAATCCATAAAAGGTATTTAAATTTTAAAAGTAATTTAAAATCACTTAATCAGTCATAAATAACATTCATTAGATACAAATAAAATTTATGAAAGTAATTAGTATGCAAATATAAATTTGATATGAAAGTTCTAGATTATAAACTGAAAAATCTTACATTTCCAAAAGCATTGTGCTACTAACCACCTCAAGGCTGTCGTTTTTATCTGTATCCAAAAAAGTATTAGTTTATTGGAATATGAAATACAAAGAAAAATGAAAATAGTGTGAAATTAGGGGAGGGGGGAAAGGGAAAAAGAGAAACTGTAAATCATACAATATTTAAAATATTATTCAAAATGCTTCATAATTTTTTCAAAGCATATAAGCATTAATATAACCTATACAAAGAAGTAGTTTGCTATAAATGAATTGATGCAGTGTCTTTTGTCTGATTCTTTTAAAGTTGCCCCATAAGTATTTCTGTAATTTCTTGGTGTAATAATGATAGTAAAGAAAGCAGTTATAGCCCAGGATTTTTTTATTAATTAGTAGTAATTTCATTTAAGTAGTTATGGTATGATGTTTGACTTAGAACAGATGTAATACCTATAAATGGCAAGTTCATTTAAATTTATTTTCCTATTTTTTTGCTGTAACTAATACGTAACTAATAATTTTTTTGCTGTAACTAATAACTACGGTAATAGGAATATTTTTTTTTAAAAAAAATGTAGTTCTTATCTAAGAAAGCAAACTATTTTTGTGACGTGCATTTTCCATTGTCTTCTGATATTACTGAATACTTTGTTCTTTTTTAATCATTGATTTATTTTTAAAGTTTTATACTATTGTCAATCAGAGCCTCTGTTTGAATTACAACCAGTATGTATTCGAGAAATGATTTTAAAAAATGGGTGTTGTAATACTGGGACCATACACAACTGTTGTATGTATTCTTAGCTTTCTGTCTTTGAATTGTGGGAAACAATAGCTAGTACGCTACCATGTTTCGACACTTTTCCTGCAACTATATTTGTATGTCTTGTCCTTACGACCCTTCAAGAAAAAAAAATTAATTACACAATTAAGTATTTCATGCCACATTTGATATGAAGGCAAGGTATGTGCAAGCTTGGCTGTTCATGTTTACCTAGAAATTATGAATCTAATAATGTTACAAGTTCCCAGTCTCATTGTATAAAAATATAAAAGTAGTAGTCATCATCCAAAGTGGACCTTGTTTTGCACCTGAGGCAAAGAAATCCTAAGAGCAAAAACACAATAAAAATAAATAAGTTATATTTAGCTGACCTTTCTTGAAATCCTCAAACCTGCTCAAGTTTAACAGTTGAACCCTTCTTGTGTATTCGCCCTTCCTCAAATTTAAAATCTGTCAGCAAGCTAAATTTGGGGAGATATTTCCACTACCCTCACTTTTCACTATAGAAAATAGAAGTAGAGAAGGTTAGTCAATTATACTAAATATCTACTTCCAACTATTAATTATTAATGAAGAAGGCAAGGAATGTGGTACCTGTTGCATATCTGTTTCCTGGCCAGTTGGAAATATTTTTGTGATGATAGTTGTTTGATTTAGGTTTGACAGGCTGTTGTAATATGCATACTGTACTTTATGGCATACTCTGATGTATAAATACAGTCAGTGGTTGATTTTTCAATAAACTCAGTAGTTTTTCCCTTCCTAAAAAAAGCATATCAAAATTCATAGATTTATTAATTACTATTGATTATCCATTCCTTTACAAATACTACAAATGCCATAAAAATCATTTTCTATAAGATGAAGCATGTTCTGAAAAGAATTGGATATATCACTGTTAGATGTTATTATATATTTAAATGGAAAATAGCCCAGAATCTCTGAAACCAGAAATCCAGTTTAACAGAAGTATTGATTCTTGTCTGAATTAAGGCCAGCTAATTGCACAAAACTCAATTTCAGGAATGAAGCCTTCTAGTGTTTAATGTTGTGCAACATCTCCATGAAAAATATCTTTTTCTTCTTTGCTATTTTTAGAAGTGAAGCCAGCGTGTATATTTAATAGCGTGGAATATAATGATGGAGACATGTTCCGAATGGACACTTGCCGGTTTTGTCAATGCCAAGGTGGCGTATCTATTTGTTTCTCTGCACAATGTGGCGAGCTACACTGTGATAGATACTATGTACCAGAAGGAGAGTGCTGTCCAGTATGCGAAGGTAATTTTTGTTGTTGCTTGGATTCAGGAATTGATGAGCCTTAAAGGCTAAATACAATATTTTATAGCAGTAGTTAAAAGTTGATATGGAAGAAACTTGATATTGGTCCAACTGAAATGAGTTGGTTTTTTAATATATTTAATACATTTATATACAAATGTATATTCACCATTGTCATTATGCACAACTCTGATTAATAATGCAAGGCTAATTGTAATTTGATATAATCTCCATTGCTCACAAATATTTCCTATAAAAGCATAGTCCTGTTTTTTCCCTATGAAAATAAACTATATCACTTTAGGTATTACTAATAATTAATTGTCATAACATTCAGAAGAGGATTTTTTTTTATAGTTTTAAAGTACAGGTAGTCGTCAACTTATGACACAATTGAGCCCAACTGAGACATTTGTTAAGTGAATTTTGTCTCATTTTACAATCTTTCTTGCCCCAGTTGTTAAGTGAATCACTGCAATTGTTAAATTAGTTGACATGGTTTTTAAGTGAATTTGACTTCCCCATTGACTTTACTTGTCAGAAGTTCGCAAAAGATTATCACATGATCCCAGGGCACTGTAACCATCATAAATATGAGTCAATTCCAAGCATCTGAATTTTGACATTGGGACCATGGGGATGCTGCAAAAGTTGTAAGTGTGAAAAACGGTCGTAAGTCACTTTTTTCAGTGCCATTCTAACTTTGAACAGTTCCTAAACAAACTGTTGTAAGTCAACAACTATCTGAATAGACTTGCAGTTGTACCAATAACAGTGTGGCCTTGCAGTATATAAATTCTGATCTTGACTTGATGAATTCTGAGAACTTCAACCCATTGTTACCAACAAGGAATATGCATTAATAATTGTAGGTGAATTCAACTATTTAAGCTTTATTTAACACTAGAATTTTTGTTGTTGTTGTTCTTTTGCTTTTAGATTCCATTTCTCCAATTAGCAACCCTGCAGGATGTTATGCTAATGGTCAGATTCAAGCACATGGTGACCGCTGGAGGGAAGATGATTGTACTTTCTGCCAGTGCATCAATGGAGAGTCCCACTGTGTGGCCACAGCCTGTGGACAAAGTTGTTTGAATCCTGTAAAGGTTCCAGGAGAATGTTGCCCAATGTGTGAAGGTCAGACATGGGAAAATTAATTACCTGTCTTTTTTTGTGGGAAAGAATAGATAGCTTTGA
The DNA here is from genome assembly GCF_049901735.1 of Notechis scutatus. Classification (NCBI taxonomy): domain Eukaryota; kingdom Metazoa; phylum Chordata; class Lepidosauria; order Squamata; family Elapidae; genus Notechis; species Notechis scutatus. The sequence continues at coordinate 66,520,358 of NC_142009.1, read as the reverse complement.
TTATAGTGTTTCCTATTTTTGAAAACATAACAAAAGCTCTTCCCTTATCTAATAACAGAAAAACATGTGCCATCAGCTTTAACTGCAATGAATAGAACTGGTTTTGGAGCAGAGTAAGGTTTTGTATGACTGCATTAGATATTAGATAATATAGGCTATCTGCAAAACAAAGGGGGAGACGTGGCATTCTTTGAAAAATCTCTACATGTGTAATTAATTTGAACATTTGTTTGTGCCAGTTTTCAGTATATAGTTGTTTTTTTCTCGCTTGGTAGAGTTTCAGATCCACTTTAATTTTATTATTCAGACTTTTTTCACTTTGATCTACAGCTTTCATGGAATGGGTGATAATAATACATTGTCATGCGGCAGTCAGATATGATCAGATAATTAGTCTTACTGAAGGCAGTCTTCCTTCTGCCTCACTTGTAGTTCTCAAGCTATGACTGTATCTTCAGAAATCATTCAAACTTACAATGTCCTGATTGGTTATGTCTAGAACTCAGAATTTCAGCCATCTCAGTACCCTCTGCAATCATCATAATCATCATTTACAATTTTTCCTGCCTTGTATACCTTCTGTCAGGCACATCTCCTACACCCTCCCCAATCTGCACAGTGCCAAACACATCCACCACACACTACCTTTGCATACCATCCCCAACCCTCCCCTGCATACCTCCCCAATTACTCGCACATCTTTCATACACTCCCTTAAGTCCTTTTCCATCCAGCAGCAGTCACTTACCTGGGATTTTCAATTTCCTGCTGGCTTCCCCACAGACTTTGGTTGTGGGAAGTCAGCAGGAAATTGTCCCACCTAACCAACCCCCATGGGATTCTGGACAATAGCAACCAAGCTTGCAGGGATTGCCATTATTAAGTGATGTGCTTGTGTTTTATCTAATAAGGCTAAATTGGCTTGTTTACAAAAAAACATACCTCTTAGAAAGTGTTCACCAATCCTGAAAGTGAACATAAGACTTTTTCTAACTTATCCCCCACATTTTCTTTTTTCAAGCTTCAGAAAATACATATTTCAGTTTTTGATACCATGCTTGAATCTTACAGACAGAAATGCTGTACTGCAGCTATTCAGTGACCCTGTATAGATCATGAGCATTTTACATTTTTTTTAATCTCAGAACTCTGTCCCTGACTAATCTTTCTCATTGCTCATAACTTGTTACTTTGATTTCGTGCCTGAATGCTTAAGGGAAATTCATAGCAAATTGCAAATTGCCCATTCATATGATTTTACAGCCTTACAGGCAATAAAATGTCGAGACTGGAATTCAGCAGTGTAGTTTTAAGATACATATCCCTTTTGAAAATGGAAATCCTGCTTTGTCCATCATATTAAAAGCTGAGATTCTGAATGGGCTCTTTCTTTTTAATAAAGAACAGGATTCAACTAATCTCTCTTCAGAGATTTACTATATTCAGATTTTTTTTCTAAGAAAGGTTTCCAGAGCCCTTTTTTGACCCCTTAATGATTTTGTAAACTCTGTACTTCTATTTATTCTATAAAGGTTTAATTAAAAGATAAAGCTAAGCAATGTAGTTCTAAAATATTTTGTTGCTGCATTAGGAATTTGGACACCAGGAAGGAAATTCTCTACATCTGAACTTGGAACTGGTATTTTTCATGTAATGAACTCAGGGAAAAGAAAAGCTGTCTGGAATGCTAACTATGAAGTTGGAAAACATTTAGTCACCCTTGGAATGATATGAATGTTTTTCCAGGAAGCTTAAGTAAACGCATATTCTATAGCTCAGAAGGCAGTATTTAACTTTTTTTGGAAGATTGACAATGTTCCACAAAGAGCACGGAAGTTTAAAAAGATCATTAAAAATAGTTCTGTCAGAAGCAAACAAACTATTGAGTTAGCTAAATATTTCTGCTTATTTTGAGGCATTTGACTTCATTTTTAAATAATGCAAAAATATTTTAGAAATGTTAAATAAACATTTATAACTATAGCTTACATTTAATGTTGCCCTCTATAAAAAATGTCTTGTACAAGGATATATTCCACCTTTTGACTTTGTTGTATATCCTGCTGCACTACCAAGGATTGCTTTTCATGACTTTGGAAGAATGAACAGACACTAGGATTTGGCCTATTTACCATTTTAAACCACAAAACCAGAGTAAGGGTTGCTCTTACAATATATTATTAATTTTAAGCACCCTTTAATAATTATATTTTACTTCATAAACATAAATTATATAAATTACTTTTGACTTCCCCTGCCAAAAACTTTCTGTTCTTTTCCTTCTCATGAACAGACATAATTGTTAGGGAATGCAAAATGTTGTGGGAGTCACTTAATAACTTTCCAGATGCCTGAAAAACGAATACATTTTTCTGTTTATGTATGAAGTTTTTGCTTGTCTGAATAGGATAAATACCCTTAAAGCTTATACTTACGGTGGAAATACATTACTGTAGTTTTCATACTTAATGTAACACCAGAAAGCCTACCATAGAGTAAAAACAGAGAAAATTGATGAGATTTCCAGGAAAATTCAGACTTCAGAATTTTGGTGACATTTGTACTGCAAACTTGCAAAAGTTGTGATCAGTGAAGCCAAATGGAAATATAATGGCTTTTCGGGGTTTTGCTTTGGGTTGCAGATGGGTTGGGGCGGGTGGGGGGGGGGGCGGTGGAGCCAAAAGAAGAAGAAGCTTGATGAATGCGTTGAACTGTAGGCTGCATTTGACTTGAGTTTCAAGTTGTACAGCTTTCAAATAATAATTCTGGTCACAGTACATTTATTATGCAAAACAGATTACCCAAATGCTTCTCCTATGCGCTATTAGTTAAGAATCAGGTTCTGGAACAAGGTTGCCAAAGATAGAAGAGGCCAGTGAAAAATCAGCTGATGAAGTAGAACAGAGGGAAGCAGGAATGTCAGAAAAGAGAACGAGAAAAAACATGAACCAGAAGAAAACCAATGTCAAAGAATCTTGAAAAAAGAGATGAAATTTCTGCCTGCATGTTAATTCTACAATATATTTTTGTTGCTATGCTCATAAAGGCACGTTGAGAGGAAACATAGATAAGTTTTGTACTAAGCTTTTTGAACAAACAGTAGTTTCTGCCTGCTTCAATGTGAAATGACAATCTTCAGCACATCTAAAATCCTTTGTTCATAGCAGATGAGTTTAAGGAAGGAAGGAGGGCTTAATATTTTAGATTGGATTTAAAATGAAGTGAAAAATATGCCTCTGAAGCCTGGATTAGACTTCTCCATCACTGCATGTCAGGGAATGTACATGTCTACCATTTGGACAGTTGCATAGCTGTTGCATTTATACATCTGCACATGTTAATATTCCGGCTTTTTTGGCGCTCAAACAGCAAAGCACAAAACAGGATGTCAGATCAACCAGTCAGCCTGTAGGATGCACACCTCCGCACAACATGCAATTGGAATTTAGGTGTGCGTATCAGCCTGTCTGTAACCATCTGCAACCTATGCTTACCTATCAACCCCTTCACAGCATAGGTATGTGGCGACACTTATATTTAGTTGCAGCAATTCTAAATCAAGTTTCAGAAGGAACCCATGATGTATTGAATATTCCAGGGTATACATTTCATGCTTTAACTCTGCACGTCTTGTAATCACCTACCAACTCTGGATTTCTGAACAACCGTAGAAATCCAATTCTGCCTATTCTATTAATGAATGAGAATATAAAGTTAAGTTATGCTGTCTTTCTATTTAGTTGATAAAATTGAGCAGACCAACATATATGATGATCAGGAGTACATGTTGTTTGGGAGCATGCAGCCATTGTTGAATATTCCCCAATAAATTACATTGAAAATTCAATATGATCTCTCTGTTGCTATCCATAACAGCTTCTTCCATCATAATGCTTTGCAGTATTTCTCTTAAGTCTTCTTGTTAGGTGCTAGATTTTTTTTCTGGTTATTCTGGAAACAGAATTTAAACTGTCTAGTTTACTAATTCAGAGGACAACTTCAGCTAACTATTTAATACCTCCTTTATTCAAAACTGAAGAAACATTGCAGAACTGAATAAATTCTTTACCTTGGTCTTTTTTTCCCCTGAAATATGTTTTGCGAGGCATCGATACAAAGTTCTGTTTGTGCTAATGGGCTTTTTGTATTCCAGGGAACAGAATTTTCTCTTCCTTGGCAAAAACCATGAGTGAACAAAACTTTTCCTTCACACATATTCTGCTTTCACATTGAACATTCGGTGTGAGAGAAAAAGATATTTTTTTGTATTTTTATAATATTAAAAGTATGTACATGGTTGCTTGGCAATGACAAAAGACAACCAAAACCTAATTTATAATAAATATCAAATATGCTGGCAGATTTAAACAGATAGAGTATATAGTGTTATTAGATAGTTTTAACTGAAATCCATTCAGTGAAAGGCAATAAAAATGGATGTGGTTTGAAAAGCCTAAATGAACGCCAAGATTAATTAGAGGTAGTTACTGATTAATGCTTGTTTTTGACACAGCATGATCTGGATGATTGGACAAATTATTTCAAGGGTTTTGGACTAAGAATCTTGTATATACAAAGAAACGATATAGTTCCAAGGCAATGTATTTAGCCGTCCTGAGTTGCATGAAAAGCAATACTGGTTTACCAAAAATCCTAGGAAAGCATAAAGAATTTGAATCTCTTCTAGTGAATGCCTTTAGATCTCTTAGAACTCTATAGAGTCTGACCTTCTAATGGAACTTGTTTCACCATTCAGGCAAATAGATGCAGGCTCTAAAATTTTCAAGAGTTTCTGTAAAAAATATAGTGTGTGCAGTGTGTAATGAGGCAAGAAAGTGTGTCAATTTCAATTTTAGGTTGAAAATGGACTAGTTATCAAAAAAATGAGAGAAAAATGGAAAACCAGCATTATGAGTTTTCATGGATAAGGCTATGAACACTTTGGCTCTATTAATATTAAATGTTTGGTGACCTACTCAGACAGAATTGTTCAGCAAATCATATTTAAAGAAGGAAAGGGTTGAAATAAAAATTAAAGTTTACTTTTGGCACACTTAAAATACTTTTCTAACTCAAAAATCAAATTGCTGAATATTTACAGAAGCAGATATGAGTCACTGGATTAAAGTATTCACTAACTGTATTAAGTGAAACCTGAACCTAGAAAAATAACAAGTAGTTATTTGAAGTGTTATGTTAATCATCTTCAAATAGCTATAACTTTAAATAAAATAAAATGGCAACATTAATTTACATTATTAAATACTGCAGTGTGAGTGATTTTTTTTCCATTTAGACTCTTTTTCCATAATGTTTTAAGCTTAGGAAATCACTTTAATGGTGTCTCTCATAATTACATTGCAGTAACACATTAACATATTTGTGTGTATGTCTGTGTGCATGTAATGCTTATTACCTAAATCTAATATTAATATTAAATGATAAATTTTTTCTTACATTCTGCCATTTCTAAAATCTAAAGCAGTGAAAAGCAATTTTCTGTTTATTGTCTCATCATCTGTTCACTCAGGCTTTCTCCTGCAGTTTGTCAAGGACAACGCTGAAAGACTAACCTAGATCACATGACCATATGGGCTTTTTCAAACTTAACTGTTTGCCTATTCAAATAGCTAGAAGCCTGACTGTAGCTGGCTTTATTTGTTGAGTCTTGTTCAGTGAAGTGAGAAGAGCTGCGGGGGTGTTTGTTTTGTTTTGTTTTAAAAGCTACATTTTTGTGGGGGGTGGGAAATGAAATTATTTCTTTTGTTCTCTTTCTCAGCTTATTAGGACTCAGGCATGCGTATAAAATTGCTGTATCTCAAGAGGTATCTCTGTGAATGGAAGAAGATAGTGATAAACTAGTTTTTAAAAAGCATAAAAGGAAAATGAATATAATGGAAATAGTTATAGAATATTTCAAATATTGTAAAGAAAATGTCTACAATAATTTACCTTGTAGTATAGATATTCTGACATTATTCAGGGAACAATGTAATGATTATCTTACCAAATCTTAGAAAAATAGTTTTACTGGAAAACAGGAGATATTTGTGAATAAAAACAGCACTGTCAGTGGATGAGGGACAGTTTCAAAGAGCTAAATATATATGGTTCATTTATTGATGATTTATAGATATTAGATTAGTATGAATATTGTTTTTGAGATAAAAATATATATTTTGAACACCATGTTATATAATAAAATAGAATAAGCATAGCATCTGAAAAAAAAACTTTCAGCACTGATTCAAGCTTCTCATGGGGTATATTTACATTTGGAAAAAACATATATAAGGACATTTCTAGTTTCATAATCTTTTCTCTCCTTGGAACACAGTGCAAGAAAGATACTAAAATAAAAATGTAACAAAAATTCACTATGAGTGTTAAAAACTGATGTGTGGGGCTACCCAGTGTTTGGATAAAGATGACATCTAGCTCTATGTGTTTGTTCCAAAGTGATTAGTTGATATGGCATTAATAACAATAAGAATATCAAGAAACAAAACACTAATATTTATAAATGATTTTTGCATCAGAATGGTGCAGAGCCAGGGATTTAGGGGCTACAGTGGCTGGGAATGTCTCATCTCAGAATGGAATGGAATGGAATGGAATAGAATAGAATAGAATAGAATAGAATAGAATAGAATAGAATAGAATAGAATAGAATAGAATAGAATAGAATAGAATAGAATAGAATAGAATAGAATTCTTTATTGGCCAAGTATGATTGGATACACAAGGAATTTGTCTTGGTGCAAATGCTCTCAGTGTACATAAAAGAAAAGATACATTCAGGTTGGTTTACCAGTTACAGCCTTTCATGGACATCAATAATATGTTTTAATAGCATCATGTTAGCTTGTTATAATATTGTTTAATGTTGTTCACAATTCAAAGGTTCTACCAAAGTTGTTTACTGAGCACTGTGATATGATTAGGGTTTACACATTATCTACCACATATATTGAGAATAGACACCATTGTTGGTTTTAGATATTTTTCCATTATATAATGCAAGCCCTCCTACAATATTTGATGCATGTTTATACCTCTATAATATTTCCTGACTTTTCTCTTCATTTTTTAATCTGATCAGTAATATTAAGAATTGTCATCATAGAAATATTTGATATTTCCATTTATGTACACCTGCCATATTAACAACTGATACAATTCATTTATTTCCTAAATTTAAATTTTGTCTTATGTATTTTATATACACTGCATTCCTTTTCAGAATTTAGCTACTAGATATTAGCATACTTGCTCATTTACTCCCACATCTTGATTTAAAATTTACCCTTACAGAAATAGTCCACTTTTTTATGCAGAAGTTTCTGCAGTACAAGTTAGTGTATGGTTGGTTCATAAAATATGAGTAATTTATAATATGTTTATTAAGTTAGTTCAGTAAGAATACAGTATTAAAAATAATCCTAAATTACCAGTTGAATCTAGAAAATATTCTTCTATTCTACTACTACTTGTCAGCATAAACGCTCATATTTTAAAATCAGAACAATTGTATCTTGTAGCAAAATAAAATATTTTACGTATTTTTGCATATGGTAAATGTATGTTATAAGGTATAGGTTTATTTTGCTTAGAAGTACTTGCAGCAGATAGAGGTTTAATTTCTTATATGAAACAGTTTGAAAGATCAGAATTATTTGCTACCTAAAAACTTAATTTGACCTAAAGGTTTTGTAAATATTTGATTAGTTTACCAACCTATGACACCATTGGAAGAAAAGATTAACTTTAAAGAAACAGAACAGAGTATTGAAGCTTTTGAACTGTGGTATTGGAGAAGATTCCTGATAATACAATGGGTAGCTAAGAAAACAAACAAATGGATTATAGAACAAATCAATCAGAATTCTCACTTGGGGCATAAATGACCATTTACAGTTATCATACTATGGGCACATTGTGTAAAGATGCAGCTCTGTTGAAGAGTCCATAATTCTAGAAAGGATAAGAGGAAAAGATGATTGGCAGCACAGTGGAGAGACATAATTACACTGGTTAATGGGTGCATGGTCAGAAGATCTGAAGGGCCAGGATAGGAACAAATTATTCTAGTGAAGGGTAACTCAAGTTTCAAAAAGTACAGCTTTATATAGCTACCAATAGTAGCAGCTTAAAAGTTTACAACAAATTAAAACCAAGTTTACCCAAATTAGTATGTTCACACTAATGTAAAAGGCATTTCTTAGTTGTCTCAATCCTAAACTCTGTTGGGCTTTTATTAATGAACATGAACATGTACATTGATTTGGAAGTAGGCTGGCCACTAGGCCAGTTCTACAGGTGTAGTATGTTCCTAGCATTTTAACCTTATTAGCAACCTTGCCAATGCTTTAGTTGCAGCTTCTGAGCCAATTTCCAAGACAGCTTCTCTTAAGCTATTTCACGAGTCCAATTTTGACAGGAACAGTCATAAATGGTTAACCCAGCCGTTGTTGGCAAAGAGCTCTAGTCGTAAAACTGTGTCTCTATTATTAGCAATGGTTTTAAAGAACTCCTATGATAACTACATCTGAAATTGAATTATGGTTTCAGGCCTTTAAAGGAGTAGTCTTTATATCAAAGCCTTATTTGTTTGTTTTTTGCTTGTTTATATTTCACATTTCTTAACCTTCCTCCCACATTTCCTCTAATTACTTTTAGAATTTAATATGATACACTATATCAAAGATTTGTAATTTACAACCATATGTTCCCTTTTTCATTAGAGCCAACCTACATCACAATAGGTCCACCTACATGTCCTCCTCTGGTGAACTGTACACTAAAAGTGACAGACTGTATTTATGACTTCAAAGTAGATCAAAATGGTTGTCACATTTGTCAGTGTAAAACTAGTAAGTACAAATACTATGTTCAATTACCTTGTTTGAAAAAAATATTCTTAAATTTCATATTGGTGTTTTTCCTCAAAATTCAGTTGGCTCATGCACAATATTGTTTTCTTAATGGAAAATCCTGTTTTTCATTTTGTAAAATAAAACATTTCCAAATATCCATTTTGCCATGTTTCGGTAGGGCAACAATCAGATCAGAACATCTTATCATCGATAGATGGAGTGCCTCTTTGTTAAATCCTATATTAAAATATAGATTGTTTTTTAAAGTGTTGATGTGTTGATGCAAAACAGTTCAGCTACTGCACCAATGGCATATTGATAAAAAACTATTATTACTACCTATTAAGTAACTGCTATTAAAAAATTTGGAAACTCAAATTCTGTAAGGATTATATAACATGATTATTTAAGTATTTTTTAAAATCCTGTTTTTCATTTTGCATCAATAGCAGCATGATTGTGTCTACTGTCCAAAACATTTTCTCATCCCTGTTACACAGACTAATCAAGCTGTTTATAGCATAGATTTTCTTGTTAAATACCTGAAGAAGTTAAAAATAATTATAGATGATTTGTCGTAGCACTTTTTACATATTGGAACAAAAGCTATAAAACACATTGGATCATTTGAAGAAAAAAATCCAAAAAGCAATACTATCATAATAGCTAACATTATTGTGGAAGACTTTAACATGTAATTATAGCTGACACTTTTCAAACCCAAGAGAGCTTTTGAAAGATTGTCACTTTCAGGCCCCAGGTTTGAAGGAATACTGATTACTATTAATGCAATTCTACTGCATTTTACTATCAGTTAGTCCATTTTGAGTTTTGCAAGGAAGAAAAAGTTCTATACTGCGTATCTAATGCCCCATATATGAGCTTCCAGTCGGTTTCAAAATTCTGTTCTTTAGGTTCTCAGCTTCCAGACCCTTTTTCCCTGTCCTCAATGCATAAATTATTCTCATAATTTAAGATTATTGTTTATCTTTTTATAACATTGAGGAATATGGCTATTTTGCTCTTTTGTTCTGCATAAACATAAAATTTCTTTAACCGTGCTGTCACAAGGAAAATTTAAACTATAATAAAAACATTATTGTTTATATTATTGACATTTCTGTTTTTTAAAATAACTTTGCATACAAGGGCTATAACTTGCAGTTTTCAGCTCCTTAAAGATGAGACACTGAAAATCTTTGACTTCTTAGACAGTACTAGGTAAAGCATAGAGCTACCTTAAAATGTTGTAGTGGTTATCTTTCCAATTACTGTTAATTTCTAGTCATTAGTATCAAAATACTAAGAATTTTCTTTCCTTTTATTGCTTAGCTGTCCTAATGGAAAGAAAAATGATCAAGAAAAAGCAGAAGGGCAGGGCAATATGAAAATAAAATCCATTAATGTATTTTATTAGCATAACTGCCTTGTCCATAAATTTATTTAAAATGGATGCATCATTTCATGAAAATGTTATGTTGATACTGAATAGTATATATTAATATTATAAGCTTTGAGAAAATTTAAAATCTGGAATTTAGATAATCAGACAATATGGTATAAATCATACCATTGTAGGTGGTGACTGGGGAAAATGAGAACTCTGTATCCATACGCCTTTAATTGTTGAGACAAATAATCATTGTCTCTTTTTACTAAACTTTCTGTGTTCTTCCACAGGGGAGGAACGGTGTACCGATCTCATGTCAGATTGTTCCTTGGACTGTGACTTTGGTTTCCAAACTGATGTCCATAACTGTAAGATCTGTCAGTGCCACCCACGGCCTAAGAAATGCAAACCCATAGTATGTGACAAGTACTGTCCCTTTGGATATTTGTACGTATTCTTATTTTAAAAGCATATTTACCCCAGTTTTGTAAATCTTTAACATTGTGTAAAGCAAAGTCTAGTAAAAATGTATGTTACATGTTGAAGACAGGAAGTATGTAAAGACACAAAAATACTATTAGGTAAAAATATTGTACCTTTATTAAGGTAAATCTTAAATAGTTTTGAATGAATAGAATTTCAATGAAATTTATTTTGCTTCATTTATTTAATAAAGCAGAATAAAGAGGGGGGAAATGAAACATTAAAAAGAGTCAAAAAAAGGAAAAGAGGAAATAAGATGCAGTTACAACATAAAATTCATATAGAAGAGCTTATCATGAATATATATACATGTATATACATGAAGTTTTTATAGAATAACTTCAGAGAAAATAAATATATTTTAATGTAATTATCCATGCATAATGTACATCTATTGGCCTTTTGTTCATAAGTTGCAAATAATATCAGCTCTTCCATCCACTGTGTAAATATCTCCATTGTTGAAGGACTAATATTCACGCTTTAGAGAAGAGTACAAAAAATCCATTTTCATGGCCAGTTGTCAATGTCTGTGCAGCATGTAGTTCCAAAGAATGTATGCATCAAAAATACTTGTTTCAAATCAAATTCATAAATATAACAACTTCATAGAACATAGCAAATTTGGGACATTGCAACAGCATGTTTAAATGAAACATTATTATGCTTTCATCCTCAATAATCCAGTAACCTACTTAACTTTACTCTGTACAAATGCAATGGGATCCAACAAGTCCAAACTCTTGTTTTAGTTGTATAAGCAGTAATCTAAGATCCAATTATGTTTTGATATTAAGGTTAAAACATTTTTCCATTGTTTAGGCAAAATGGAGGTCTCTGGTTCCCTATTTCAGTCAGTCTTTACAGTTTATATATTACATTGATAATATTATAAGGGTTGATTGTGGGCTTTTTTGTCTTATAGGGTTTAAAGATCACTTCTAATAACATGCTTTATCAATTTTGTGACTTAGTTTTACATATAGCTTCAATTTAGTGTGAGAAAAAAATAAACATACCAGAAATAATACACCACAGTTTTTGGATCAATCTGATTGCAACAGGAAATATATAAAAACCATTATATTTGTAATTCCACACAGTTCAGTTAACTAAAGATATCATATACAAATACTCAAAATGGAGATTTATCTTTACTGTAATTATTAATCTAAAATTGGTAAGTGTGGCTTTGGGGGCAGCGGGGTCCACAAGTCCCCAGAGCTGTTCCACCAATAGTTATCTTTAGAGTATTTGCATGTATTTGCAAATTAGATGCATTATGAAGCTCACAAGCCTGGACTGGCAGGTATTATTAGTCTCTTTCCCAGCAGCCAGTATTTAAGGCATGCTATGATTCAGAAGGCAGGGCTCAACCATAAATATTAGTTAAGATATTTCCATGAGTTTGTTGAGACCCTGTCTAAAGCCATCCAAGTTGGCTGCCATTATCACAGCTGCTGGCATAGTTTCTATAGGTTTAAGTAAGTCTGAGTGAATCTACGTGCATTTAATTTCAGTTGATTAAACTCATCTAGTTCTAACTTTACCTTTTCACCATTTTATCTGTGCCATTCATGATACCTCTATCATGTCTCACCCTTGCCTTGTTAATTCTAAGCTAACCAGCCATAATTACAAAATGGATGCCATTTTTTGTGGTTTTTTTTTTCATTTTGTACAATTCCACCCTAAAGTACAGTTGCCAGTACTCTATACAATATTCCAATGTGTGGGGGGAGAATGTTATTCCCCCATTGCTGTGGGATTCATAGAAGACAGGCTGTATTAACATTCCCCTCTATTAAATTCAGTGCAGCTGATAAATGCAGTAATGCAGTTTCTTCTACTGCAGTTGAAGGAGTTTTGTTTTCTGTTTTCTACCCTTGGAAATATGTGAACATTTAAAGTGTTCCAGCAATATATCCACCTATTTTACATGAAACTCTTGATATTAAATATTCTTCAACATGACTCTTTTCAAAAGAAATTTCTCCCCTTTTCTTTAGCTAGAATGAACACTTTTTAACAACAGCTCAGAATTGGTTTTTAATTATTAAATCCAGATCATACAAAATGATTTATCTGAAGCAGCTAAATTTAAAAACTTCTTCCCATAATCTTTAACAAAGCATAACTGATACCCTTTTTAGAATAAAATAGAATATTTTATAGACCAACTGTGATTGGACACAAGAAATTTGTCTCCAGTGCATAAGCTCTCAGTGTACATTCAAACAACAAGGTAATATAATCAGGTGTTCAGCCGAATGATGATACAAAATAAAAAAAACTGTGTCTAGTTGTTTTGGCCTGCAATGCTCTATAGCTGTTTTACTGTTTAGTTTTTCTTCACTGGGAATATTAATAGTCTGAATAAAGGCTGGAAAATCAAAATATAATCCAGATAAATTAGGGATTCTTCTCCAGTAGCATTGCTGACCTAGAAATAAGAATTCAACTTGTCTTCAGTGTTATAGCATCAACTATGATCCTGGATGCTAAGTTGGCCAGGTTTATGTTTGCTCAGCTGTCTAATGCCTCTCTTCTTGGAAACATAAGATCTTGCCATGGTAACGTATGCAATCGTTATAATAGGTTTGATTATTTAATTATGTAAGGCTTTCTGTGTAGGGCTGATTTTGAAGAGTAGCCTTGCATACCGTGTATGCTGAGGCTAGCATATATGATAATCCTATTAAAACATTGATTTCTAGTCTTTTCTTAGGAGGAATTAATTTAAGATCAGGACATTTAAGAACCTTAATTAAGTTCTATAAGATTTTTTTTTCATGCCCCAGTAGCTGAGAACCACGTAGCAGTAGAAGGAAATACATTTTCTGAAACCAGCAGAAAAATTACATCTATTTTTCTGGGGATATCAATTTCCATTCTGCTAACTTTCTGCTTCTTCCTAAAGGCCTTGTCTTTTATGTTGTTATCCTGATTTTTTTTTGAGTGTTGAACTATTGTTGATCTGCTGTCCTCTAGTATTTTAATTTAGTTTTGTTTTTTAACTTGTATTGGAAACTGCCTTTAAAATATGTACAACTAAAAAGAAATTTGAAATATGACAGTAAGTCATCTTGATTCCTGCTGAAGTATCAGAACACTCCAGTAGATATTTCTAAAATGTTATCCTCCATTAATGTTCCATATATTAAATTTCACCATTTAAAGAAAAAAAACTAGTGTTTCAATCACTGCATTGATTTATTCAATGCATTATTAAATTGGTGCAGTTTTAACAGCATTTTAAAAACATACATAGCAATCTTATACGTACATGTAGTCCTCGAGCTGTGAGCATGGCCATTATGGTCAGAAATCAGGAGGATCATTAATTGAACTGCCTCAGAGAGCGCCTGGAGGGGACTAGTGCAGCACAAACCCACCTGCAACAGCCTTCTAAGGCATCCCCCCATCCCCTGAGGTATCCATGCTCCACTTCCTGTCCCTTGGGGTCCACACAGTCCTATGATCTCTTCCACCCCACCACATCACAATCGCACATTTACCTTTTGAAGACCTTCAAGGCTCAGGAGGTCAAGGGAAGGAAGATAAGCCAGTTCATTGCTGGAACACATGGTACAATTGAGGAGAAGAAATCCTGCCAGTTTTCCTTTCATCCTAGGCAGTTTTAGCTCCCCCAGTGTTAACTGTGCTAGCATAAAGCTAATGCTGGGAGAACTAAGATCAGCAAGCTTTCTTCTCATTGCTAGCACTAGTGTTAGCTGCCCCAGCATTAGCTGTGGTAGTGCTAGCGAAAAGAAATTGTATTGGTTTTTCTTTCCACACTAGACAGTCACAACTTCCCCAGCATTAAGCTGCACTAGCATAAAGCTAAGACTCTAGTGAGAAAAGCAAAAAAGACAGGATTTTGTCTCCTCAATTATGCAACATGACCCAATAATGAAGCAGACTGTTCTCCTTCCCTACCCCAACTTCCTGAACTCTGGATATCTTTGAAAGGTAAGTGAGTAAACGATGACTGGGGGTGGCGGGGAAATGTGTGTGTGGAATCTGGTGGTGTGGCAAAGCTACCTCAGTTCCTGTGGGGACCTGGTGTGGCAGGATGGGAAGGGAGAAATAGCTGCAGCATATCTGCGGTTGGTCATAAGAATGAATGACCATGTGTGCTGCAATAGACATCAGTTTGGGTCCTGGTTGTAACTACTGGTTGCAGTCTCTGTCATAATTTCAAATGTAAGACAATGACTACCTGTATGGTGTATTCCATGAATTACTGATCCAGGGGTGTGACAGACTATCAGTTTCCTCACTTTTTTTCATCCAAATATATGACCTTGATTTTTGATGGCTTAAACTTCCCTGCTTAAGTATTTTTAGAGTAACATGCCAATTTTGCCACTCCCCAATGCCTTAGAAGTTATTAAAATATTCCTTAGTACTACCTGTGTATTCACTGTTGTATTTCTGTTTATATCATCAGTGAACTTTTATGCCCTTTTTCTAAAAGTGCAAAGCACTGAATCAGTTGAAACTAGACCTCATCTTTTTTGGGAGTTGGTCAGATTTTTTTTCAGAGAAAACATACTTGGAATTTTAGCAATCACAATGCCTGACCTCACAAAATGTTTCCT
The DNA here is from genome assembly GCF_049901735.1 of Notechis scutatus. NCBI lineage: Eukaryota > Metazoa > Chordata > Lepidosauria > Squamata > Elapidae > Notechis > Notechis scutatus. The sequence continues at coordinate 66,505,005 of NC_142009.1, read as the reverse complement.
TACTAGTGAGGTTAAAAGAAGAATTAGAGCCTGAAAGTTTCTCTTTCTGTTTCACCAATATATACACATGTGAAATAGATACCTCATATCTAGACCAGTTCTCACTTTTGCTGTCCACAGTTCATGTCTCACTTGTTTTATTTCTCTGAGTTGGGTCACACTGAGCCTCAGGCTCTTTGTTTACTCCTCCTGTTATTGCAGGTCAACTCCAACCACTTTTTCCTCCAAATCAGACATCCACAACTATACTGCTTTTATTGTTCTCACACATTTTAATCCAGTTACTCTTAACAGTGGTACCAAGTTCATTTCTTTGAATTTTTGAGTAGCTATAAATATTTTATCACAGAGGTTGTCTCTCTTTTTTTCTGTTGCTCCTGTTAGCATGGAACAAGTCAGTCATGAGATTCAATCCACCAAATCTTTGTTATATCTGCCTTCCTGTATTAAGTCTTTAACTTCATCTAGTTTGCTTCCTGTGCTCTGCATATTGGTATGTAAATAGCACATTTACGAGCCAATGTCCCTCCTCATATTAATAAAACAGATCCCATTATAGTGTTTTCCTCTTTTGATGCTTAAAGTTGTTAAGATCTAACATCTGGATTTTCTTTTGGCAGTCCCCACAATATTTGGGTTTAAAGTTAAATGAAGCTTACCATTTTTTTTTAACAAATTTTATTCAGTTTTTCACATTAAAAACAAAAAATCTCTTTTTAGTGGACAACGTATTTCCTGGTCATCACCTTTACATACAAATATGACAGCAATTATGCATTCATATATGCATACTTAATTCTATTATTACCTTTTCCATTCCAAATTTTCAGTAAGGAGAGAAACAAACACATTAATTCTAGCCTCTTTCATTAATCTCAATCGAAACATCTTTTTGTTTCATTTCAATTATTTCAAATATAATCCTTTAATATTTATTTTAAAAATAAAGATAAACAATATGTATTTGCCTGATGATGATGATGATGATGATGATGATGATGATGATGATGATGATAAAAAGTTACCAATGTCTCTCCTTGCTTTTAATAGTCTATATTAACTTATTAGTTTAGTTGGTTCTTTAGTCTGTCATATTCCCTTTCCATTCTTTTTATAAATTCTAGATTAATACAAATTTTAACACTAAAAAAAAAAAACAAGTATAGGTTTCCCCCCTTTTACTGTTTTGAGTGTGACACCTCAATGATTAAAATATACCTTTATTCTCTCACCTTGATTCCCAATAAACCATTATTTTTAAGAAGTTACAATAATAATCATTACATCTTTTCATTTGGATTCCGCAGCATATTTTCCCCCCTTGATTTTTAATAAGAGTTATCAGTATCTATATTACCCTATTTTCTAAATATTTTTAATTGCAGAAATATTCTTATTACCCCTTGTCACCCTGCAGAATCCCCTTTTTAATTCATCAACCATTATCTCTGAAAAAACCATTTCTTTTCAACATTTTACTATTTCTTTATTTCATGCACCTGTTTCTTACTGCTTCTCCCCCCTCTTTTCCCCATATCTTTTCTCATTCCAGTTTATATCCCTCTCTTTCTTAATATCTTCCTTTCCCCTTTTCTGCTGGGTCTTTCTGCCTTTCCTGACTTCACAGGTATTCCCCCTTTTGATTGCCTTCTTAAATCTCAACTTTTTAACCTTCCTTCTTTCCCCACTTCTTTGTAGTGTTCTTTGTGTTAATTGTCTATTTAAAATATCTTCTCCTTGAATCGACTCCTCCTCCTCTGAAGCTCTTTCTTCTTCTTCTTCTTCTTCTTCTTCTTCAATCGCCATTTCCATTTTTTCTAACACAGAGCAAAGCGATTCGCCTCTTTCCTGTAGTAATTCTCTCATATTTTTAAGTTCCATTTTTTATTCCCGAAGAGATATCATCATTACACACTCTTATATTTTATGATCATTAAAGTCCACAAAAAAACACTTTTACTTTCCTTCTTTCTTCTTTTAATTTTCTAATTATCAGTTATTCCAGGTGAGAGTCTATATCAAAAACATCAATCAATCGCACAGTCAGTCTTTCCTTGCTTTTTTCTTTATTCTGGTTCTGCTTTCACTTTCTAAGATTCTTACTTTGTTTCAATATTTCTTTAATGTTATATCCACACAAGTTCATTCAGAAACAGGATGCATTCCCTTTTGTTTGAGCTCAAGCTTTTGTCAAAAGGTAGCACTCTCCATTATACAAAGTCTTCACCTTTTTTCCCTATTTTTTTATTTAGGGTTTTTCGAACCTCAATATTCCAGCACAGTCCAGTCTCCAATTTGTAAACTTTATTATTATTATTTTTTGACAATCTTAAGTCCAGTTTTATTTTATACCTGTTTATTCCCAAAATATTTTAGTCCAATTTAGTTAAATATTTAGTTCCAGCTTCTTCCTTTCCCGGTTCGAAGCCCCGCTTAGCTGTCAAAAATATTTTCTTTTTTTTTTCCTGTCCCTTTGTAATTTCACCGCTCACTTTTCTTTTCTTAAAAATTCCATGTTACCTTAATCCTGGGGTACTTTTGTTTAATTGTATTGCCCAGTTATCCCGGTTCCGATGTTATCCACCTCTTTCTTCCCTCCTGCACAAATCTTAATCCAGATGAATCCTCCTCTTTGGGGTGGCCATTTTAAACCACCGCTGCAGTCATCTTCGGGGGGGAAAAGACCAAGGCCAGGGGGGGAGATGTGGCTCCCCTTAACCTGGCTTGCGGCTTCCTCTTACTCCGCCACCCCTCCAAGGCAGCTTCAGCCCCTAATTGTAATGATCGGGGCTCTCCAACGAAAGAGCATGGACCATAGTCGCAGAGAGTCACGATCTATAGTCCGTCAGCGAGGAGGCTCCACCTTCTTCTGAAGCTTACCATTTTTATTTATCCAAATTTAGACAAGATAAAGAATAAAAGAGATGACAATGATTCCTCCAAAAATGAAAAATATAAGCAATGTTAAGAGTGACATCACACTTGTAAAACTAGTAGTTCCATGTAAAAGTAAAGGCTCATTCCTTACTCTGTTCCATTAATTATAGGGGCTAACTACTTATTACTCTTAAGAAAATGTTCACAACCAAGGCAAAATTGAACATGAACATTTTTTTCTTAGTCAGATTTTATACTAGTACCCCATCTAGTGGATAAAGCAACAGTTGCAGCTGAAAGTTTAAATAAAAGCTGAAGGAAATTACTAATGAGGGAAAATAAAATACAGAGAACTGTAGCCTGACAAGATTGTAGGAGGCTAGTACTAGTAATAATGGCTACTATTGCATGTAGGATATATATTACTTAAATTGCTTATAGTTTGTATTTGTTGCCATGTTTACCAAACTCTTTTGAATTCTGGAAATCTAAATAAGGAATTTTATTTATTCACAAGGCTTTGTAAGTTTTCCAAATAACAGACTCTGAACAGCCTATAGCTCCCCTAAATAATCAGTTAAAACAAATACAACAATTAAACCATGCATTATAATGCAGATAAAAACCAGAGGGTTTCTTTCAGTACACTTGGTTCTCAGATATGCCCAGCTCACAGCGACAATGTAAGCTATGGTCATTTGATCACAATTTCCAATATTCCCTAACAACTTCTCACAATGGAGAAGTCTTCAATAGGAAGTCAGCAGTCATGGTCACACAAGGTCCTCACTTAATAACACATGATTCTCACTACTGTGGTAACTGTGGTACCTTAATAATGGTAAAATGCTGTTGCTAAGCAACCTGATCACATGACATTGTGCTTTATGACCATATTGCTTAGCAATTGCAGTTCCAGTCCCAATTACCATTATAACCCAAAGACTATCTATACAATAAAACCAATTCCTTATTGAAGAGATTTGTACTTGGATCTGACCTAAGTTCAAAGAACAAATATATAAATCACATGTGAAATATTACTTTTGGTGTAGCATTAGTGACTTTTTTTTCACATCTAGTTTAAAGTAGTAGTGGGGTTAGCTAAAATTATGCAGAAATTTACAGTCCAGCCCTTACAGTCAGAAAAAGGAAATCCATGTCTAACGAGATTTGCTTATTTAGGAACATACAAGTCTAGCGAGGTTTGCATATTTAGGAACATACAAGTAGGTAAAACAAAAAATACATGATTTCATTTCTTTTGACTTAAATTTCAAAAATAAAATATCTGATGTGGAGAGGAAACATTGAACATTTTATCCCTTTTTAAGTTACTATTTCCTAGTAAAAATCTATAAAAAACTAACCCCTTCCAAACAAATAGTTCAAATGATTTGAAGAATGAGACCACTTTGCATTGTGATTATTGCCTAACCCTAAAGAGGAGAAATTGTAGCTGTTTCAGTGTAAAAATTGAAAGTATGCAATAGCAACAATTACTATCTATTGGCAAGTAAAACAAGATAAGTTATCACTTATTGTGGAAAATCACTTATCTGACTTATCTATAACTTATGGACATTGTATTTATTGTTTAAAAATATTAACTATTCGTTCAAACTATTAAACATTAATAGTTCTTTAACCATGATGTTTTTAATGTAAACATGCCATCAAGGAAGAGTTAGGAGATTCAAGGGCCTTCAGATTGCTCTTTTCATTTAATAAAGTTGGTTTGAAACTTGACTCTTACTTTGAGATAGAGCTCTCCCTTTCCCTGAAGACACTGGTAGGGATAGGAAGTTTCTCTCCAAAATAATACAGTGTAAACACCAATACAGTTAAACCATCAGTCAGCTAACAAATATACATGCGAATGGGATATCCTAGGACTTTCTAAATCTTTCTCATTTGAGGTCCCTTCTAACTCTGTTAGTCTATTATTTACTCAGAAGGATAGGTAAATTACTAGAGAATAAAAATAGTAATAAATATAGGTGGTCCTTGAGTTACAACTGTAATTAGCCCCACAATTTTGATTATAAATCATCACAGTTGTAAAGCAGGTCATCATATGACCAGAACCAGTTTTATGATCTTTTTCCGACAGTTGTTAATAAGCCACAATTGTTAAAAGTGAGATGCAGAAGTTGAATCTAAAACTTTCTTACGATTTGCTGCTACCTTTAATATATAGTGAGAACTCTCTAGTGTGATTATACCCAAAGTCTAATAATTAATTTCTTCATACGGTTTCTTCATTGTTGTTTAGCCTGGTAGAAAAGCTAATATGTATAGGGAAGTTTAAGTTGGCAGTTGAGCTCAGAAATGTTCAAAGTATCACCTGACCCAGGAGAGAAGAAACCTGGAGGGAGAGAGATTTATTTTGTTTGAACCTCTAATAGTCTATAATTATAGGCCTTTTTTTTGTCTGAGCGACTTAATTTAAAGTCTGCATTTTAATTGGGATGTTGTGTTATATTGCATTTTAATGTTATACTTGATTATTAAGTAGCTGTAACTCATATTGGAAGGGCAGTGTAAAGATATATGGTAATTTAAACATAAAGAATAGGTATAGGGGAATCTGCAGGCTTTTTTTTAAGAAAAGCTTTTCATTATACTTTAATTTGAAAACGGGAATATTCATTACTTGTAGTGAAGAGCTACATATCAAGTTTTCTGCAATAAATGCTTTCCTTCTGTTCATCACTTGCTCACCACTGCACTAATTAATTATAATTAAAATTAAGCAGTCAAACATATTAAGGTTGCTTCTATTAAATTGAATAAGTTTAAAGTTTATAATAGAGCAATTGTATGTTCCTTCTTCTTTTAGATTTGTATTTGTGTTGCAGAATTCTGTCCGAAGAACTATTATTTAATTTGATGATAAATATACATTAGATAGATATTGGCAGCCAGGTGTATGAACTGAAAATAAGGCCTAGGTTTTTGTTGTAATTGGATTATTCAACTTAAATAAATTTATTTTCAAATAATTCCAGAACAAAATATGATTATTTATGAAAAATAATATAAATAATCTTCATTATCTAGCAAGAACAAACACGGATGTGAAATCTGTCGATGTAAGAAATGCCCAGAGCTTTCATGTGGGAAGATCTGTCCAATGGGCTTCCAGAAAAATAATCAAGGATGTAATATCTGCAAATGTGCTGGTATGTGCAACTATTTCAGATGTATTTTTTATATTGTTTGACATCAAATACAGTTAAAATAATGTGATTTGTAACCAGTTCCAATCTATGTTAAACAATCCATTCATTTAATTGGAATATTAGTGAAAATCTTGAAGTTTTGAATATTGGAGATTGGTGGATGCATTTACAATGTTTAATATCTCATAGGCATTCTCCCAATAGCTTATATGGAGGGATGTGGCTAATCACAAAGTAATTTATTTAAAAAGCCTTTACTCTATGGCTTCAACTTTCTTTGACAGGATAGCTGGCATACTTTCAAACAAGCACTAAAATAAAACTACCAAGTATTGTTAGTTTTTAATAATGCTTATAATGCCATTGGGTCTAAGGGGATTCTTGTAAATAAAGGCTAGTTCTTTGTTTTATAGTGCACTTCCTTATTTATTTATATGTTGTGAATTAAATAATTAAAAAATTAAAATTATTTTACTACAATAGAATACACTTCCTTTTAACAGGGTTTATAAAATTTTAGAATGTGATTCATATATTCATATAATTATGAATTCTACAATATAATCAGTCCTAAAAGGTAAATTGTATGTTAGTGCTGTTTACTTCCATATTAGTTTGTATAAGTCTACATTCTCAAAATTATAAATGCCGTAGTTTTCTGCGTGAAAGATTATAAGTCTTCCCCATAATAAGAGAAAGAAACAATTCTACACTCTACTACTTAAAATTTTGATATTTGAGAATTAGATATTAAGTTAGAAGTAGAAAGGTGGTGGCACTTTCTGCAGAAATTCATGACTGTTTTAATATATCTGTAATATGCAAGTTAATTCCTCAGTGCTGTAGACAGTCTTTTACAAAAGAATTCACATTATATATTTTGAGTTTATTTTCACAACTTATTTTCAAGTGTTTCATCACTGGAAAGATTATTTCATTGTTATTGTTGTTATTTTGCTTCCCAAATTTTTCAGTTTTTCTTCCTATGAATTGTGGAGAAAAGCACTTTCTGCCTTCTGTCTCAGGTGTTTTGTTAACTTTTTCATAGTTTCATGTCTGTCTAGGTTTCATTTAATTTGATTTTACACATTTGTATGTTGTCCTCACTAAAAATCTGCTCTCCATGATAGGGTTCAAAGTTTCACTATGGTGTTAATATAAAGAATAAATATAAAGAATTGTCATTTTTAAAAATAATTATTTTAAAACATTGTGTTTTTATCATGTACAGAGATACCAGCTTCCATAATACCACCTGCTAAGGTAGGGACTTGCTTATCAGTAGATGGGCACCGTCATGAGAATGAAGAAAGTTGGCATGATGGCTGCCGTGATTGTTATTGTCATAATGGACGGGAGATGTGTGCATTGATTACTTGTTCTGTACCCAACTGTGGCAATCCAACAATACACCCAGGACAATGTTGTCCATCATGCCCAGGTACCATTTTTTTTAAACCTGCTTCTTAACTGTATTGCTCTTTTTTGTCTTGCCAGGAAAGATCTTATAAATAAAAAAGACTGAGATACTTGCTAGATAAACCAGTTGAAACCTGCATTGCTTCCATCTAATTGCATAGACTTTATAAATTAACACTTGGCACTAATCTTATACATCCTAAACATAATAATTTTAGCTTTCAAAGGCAGAAATATTTTAGTTTTCATACACATCATTAGTAATTTAATTGAATGGGAAGAATGCAATCTTTTTTTTTTTAATAATTTTATTCATTTTCTACAAACAAACAAAACAAACAAAACATAAAAACATCAACTCTCTTATATACATACAGTGTGTCGGTTGGTTCATCAGTTTTGTGCATTCATTTCGTAGTCTCAGTTACAGTTATATTACATAATAGCTCATATTGTCAATCCAAACTTATATATCCTAATATCGCTATTAGAAAATCATTTGACTATACTTTTGATCATTCATTCTTATGAGATAACAATACTTTAAACAGTTTATTCTATAACAAATCATATAATCATACCAGATCTATCCTAAAAACACTTTATAGATATGATATCAAATAACAAAAGAGAAAGAAAAAACAAAGATATTCCTTGCTGTCTAACATTCTAAATATTCTATTATTGTATTTTGTCATCCAACCATGGATAGAAAAGATCCCAAATTTCATAAAATTGTTTATCCTCTTGCTCTCTAATTTCAAATGTCAATCTACTCATCTCAGCACATTCCAATATTTTCTTAATAATTTCTTCCTGCGATGGTATTTTCTCATTCTTCCAATTTTTAGCAAATACAATCCTAGCCGCTGTTAATACATTTACAATCAGATATTTCAAGTCTTTACTGTATGTATCTGGTAAGATTCCCAATAAAAAGAACTCTGGTTTCAAATCTATACGTTTCTTTGTCATTTTTTCCAACCACATACGAATTTTAGTCCAATATTTTCTAGCGTCCTCACAAGTCCACCACATATGGTAATATGAGCCAGGTATCTGATGACATTTCCAGCATTTTTCAGATTTATTCTTGAACATTCTTGCTATTCTTGTTGGGGGAAAGTGCCACCTGTAAAACATCTTATACAAATTTTCTTTATATGCTGTTGACATTGTCATTTTATAATTTTGAGACCACAATTTTTACCATTTCTCTAGATCAATCCCATATCCAAAATTCTTCCCCCAAGCAATCATAGTTTCTTTGACTTGTTCTTCTTCTAGTTTAATTTCTAATAAATATCCATACAATTTTTTAATCACCTTCTCATTAGTACCTGTCAAGATCTTATCTAGATCAGTCTGTTTATCATAAAATCCCTCTGTTTTAGAATCTTCATCATACCTTGAATGTATTTGCGCATATGAAAACCAATTCATCTTTATACCTTGTTCCTCTAAATTTTGTATCGATTTAAGTTCACCCTTTTCATCCAATAGTTCCCCATATCTAACTGTTTGTTCCTTTTTATATATTATAGGATAGGAAAATGCTTCAATAGTCGATAACCAAACTGGAATTTTCAAATAACATTGTCTTTTTATCTTCTCCCAGTTTAACCACAAAGACTCCCGTATATAATGTCTTCTAAAATAAGCCTGTGTTTTAGTTCCCTTATACCATAAAAAAGCGTGCCAACCCAACAGCAAATCATGACCTTCTAGTGTCAACAATCTAGTATTTCTTAATGTTATCCATTCCTTGACCCACATCAAATTTGCAGCTTGGTAGTACAATTCCCAATTGGGCAGGCCAAAACCTCCTCTAATTCTAGCATCTTGCAAAAGCTTTAGCTTTATTCTCGCTTTCTTACCTTGCCATATATACTTCAGCATAATTTTATTTAAATCTTCAAAATAGTCTTTTCCGAGCCTAATTGGTATTGTTTGAAACAAAAATAGGATTCTGGGTAAAATATTCATCTTGATTGTTGAAATTCTCCCTATTAATGACAATTGTAAATTTTCCCATTTCTTCAAATCTAAAGCTATCTGTTGTTTAAGTTTAATATAATTATTCTCTTTTAATGTGCTACATCTTGCTGTCAAGTATATCCCCAGATACTTGACCTTATTCGTAACTTGGATTTTCAACAGGTCTGCCAGTTCTTCTCTTTGTCTTAGTAGCATGTTCTTTGTCAAAATCTTTGTTTTGTCTTTATTTATTTTCAAACCAGCCACCTCACCATATATCTCTATCTTTTCCAATAACTTTGGAGCTGTTTCTAACGGATCTTCCAAAATAAAGGCTAAATCATCAGCAAAGGCTTGCAGTTTAAATTCTTCCTTTTTAATTTTCATTCCTTTTATGCTTTTATCATCTCTAATATTTCTATTCAACACTTCCAAAGTCAATACAAATAGCAAAGGAGATAGGGGAAATCCCTGTCTTGTGCCTTTTCTTATATTAATAAAGTCTGTAAGTTCTCCCTCCATCATTACCTTTGCTGTCTGCTTATTGTATATGGCTTCTATTGCTTGAATAAATTTTCTGGCAAAACCCATCTGTTCCAATAGTAATAACATAAATCTCCAGTTCACATTATCAAATGCCTTTTGAGCATCTAGGCATATCAAAGCCATTTGCTTTTCAGGGTGTGCCTCATAGTATTCCAAAGTATCCAGGATTACTCTCATATTGTCTCTAATTTGTCTCTTTGGCAGAAATCCATTTTGGTCTGGATGAATAAAATTATTTAAGTATTTTTTAAGTCTTTCTGCTAAAATTGAAGCAAAGATTTTATAGTCTGCATTTAATAAAGAAATAGGTCTATAGTTCTTAATTTGCAGTGGATCAGCCTCTTCTTTTGGAATAAGTGTAATATAAGCCTCTGACCATGTTTTGGGTATCATCTTCTTTGACATAGCTTCATTCATAACTTCTAGCAATGGAATGCTCAATGATTCTTGTAATGTTTTATAGAATTCTGCCGGAAGCCCATCTGGACCTGGTGCTTTCCCATTATTTTGTTTCTTTTTTAAAAAAAAAACAAGTTTTATTAATTTTTAAAAACAAACAAATCATCATTAACCATTACATACTTAAACCTTTTTCCATTATAAATTTTACAAGTCAAATAAAACCTTATTTTATACAATATAATTCTATTTTAAACCATTTCCATATGAGCATACAAATACCTCTTATCCAGTTTCTCTTTACTTCTCTTTACTCTTATTCAATTTCACTATTATTATTTCATCTATTTCTTTCTGACTTGGTTACCATTATTCTCATTCTATATTTCTGCAAGGTTTTATTAATTCTCCCAGAAACATAAACACACAACACACAAAACATAAAAAAAAAAAAATCTTTTAGGAAAGTAACTTGGCCCCAGGTGTCTCTCTCTTCATGGACTTCAATTATATTCATGCTCATCTTACATATCATTACTTATTTTATTTACCATTCTATGTCTTCTATATTAGCTTCTCCACACATTTCACTCTTCTTAATTCTATCTTAATTAATCCATCTTAATTTGAGTCATTATATTTGTATCTTTTGTCCATTCTTTATTATCCCTTTGTCTCGTTCCTTATAATAATAATAATAAAAAAGAATTTCTCCTGAAATCACTAATCAGAGTATGATGCCTTTCTATCTTCCCCCTAAATTAATCAAATTAACATTTAAAATAACACCTAATACACAATCTGATTCTGCTTGGTACATTCTATCTACTAATTTTTTTCTTTTTTAAAATAAACAAAAAATAATAAATCCAAAATGATTAAATACATAGTTAAGCAGTAGATCTAAATATTGAATCTTATAACATTCCCATTGCCTTTTCCAAAGACAAATGCTACAATAAAAATTTTATAATAACATCAATACCATAGTCTTATTAAACTCTTTAATTAAAACTCAATATTCTAAACATTCCCTTTAATATTTTATTAAATTTTAAAATCAATCATTACTAAACATTTCAACATTTTAATCTCTTATTAACTCTTAAACCCTTCTAATTTTCTATTTCTAATACAATGCTACAATACCATCTTATGTACCTTGCAAAATCTTTTTTAAAGAAATTATACTTTACCTTTTGTCCCTAAAAAAGATTCCTTTTTTCCCATCTAATTTCAAAACTTTGTGGCTTTTCTCCACCTTTTCCCTTCCTTTCTTCCCCCACCAGACCTTTCTACCCACCCTTCTTCTAGCCTCTGCCTTACTGGCTTCCCTTGTCTGTTGTGTTCCTTTTTCCTTTTGTTTACTATCATTATATTGATTTTGCACCTTATTTTTCCCTTTCTTGAGTGTTTTTTTAAATCTTAAGTCATTCATTTTCCTTCCTTTCCCTCTTCCTTCTTTCTTAGTTAAATTCTGAAATTCATTAAAGATGGCTTCTTCTTCTCCTTCTTCTTCTGCTGCCTCCATCTGTTGTAATGTTTGTTGATAGTTAGCAAGCGCCATTTCTAAAAAAAGGAAGGCTTCTTTCACACCATCTTTGCCATTTTTTTTTGTTTGCTCATATTCTTTTCTCAGTTCCTCAGCAGAAAAAGCCATTATAAATCTTTTCTTTTCTTTTTTTTCCCCTTCTTTCTTCTTGCAACAACCAAGATATTTCAAAAAAAATAGAACAGTCCCAAAGTCATCAATCAATCCAAGCCAAGGCAAAGTTCTCACTTTCTCTTCCTGGGGTAGTATCAATCAAAAAAAAAAAAAAAAAGAAAGTCCAAATCTGTATCTTAAAGCCTTATTGCAATATATTTCAGTCTTCAAATCCTTAAGGCATCTCCTCCAACAAAATCTTAACATATAAATATTTTTTTAGTCCTCTCCCTTCCCACTTATCACTTAAAGCCAGTTTTTACCTGAAAAAGACAGGTTTCTTAATATCCACTTGTTAATTCCGTAGGGAAGGAGAGTAAACTTTCCTTTCAGCACCTCCAAATTGCCGCTTATTTTCTCTTCTGGAAGGTATCATTCAAAAAGCCATAATTTCCAGGAATTTTGTTAAGTATGTCTTAGAGTCCTGGGAACCAAGAAAAACTTTCTCTTTTCAAAGGCTTTCTCCTCTTCCTCCTGCGCATTCTTACCCGGCTGCCAGCTTTCTTTGTGGCGGCCATTGCAGACCGCCGCTGCACCGTCTTGGGAAAAGGGGTTCTGCCGGCCGGGAAGGGGGTCTGCAACACCCCAAACCCCTCTCCGGATCCCCCCTATCTTCAGCCACCCCTGCAGGGCAGCCTTAGCTCCAAACCCGTCCGGATCGGAGCACCAAAAACGGCTAGCGCAGCAGGGATCGTGCAGTATCGCGAATCCCTGCCGCTTGCGAAGCCGACAAACCGGAAGTCTCCCATTATTTTGTTTCTTAAGTGCTTCAGTTAGTTCCATCATTGTTATGTTGCTTTCTAGCATTTCTTCAGTCTCTTTAGATATCTTAGGTAGGTTAGCATTCTGTAGATACTGTTTGACTTTTTCCTCATCAATATTCTCTTGTTTATATAGTTGCCCATAGAAGTCTCGAATAATTTCCTTTTTCTCCTTATTACCATAACAAACTTGGCCTTGGTCATCTATTAACTTCCATATTTTTCTTGATTCTTTCTCCTTTCTCAATTTATATGCTAGCCATCTACCTGGTTTATTTGCATCTTCAAAATAATTCTGTTTAGCATTTCTAATTTTCTGTGCCAATTCTTCTTTCTCTATTAATTCCATTTTATGTTTAGTTATGTGCAACTTCAATTTAATATCCTTTTTCTGTGGCGTTTTCTGTAATTCTTTTTCAAGTCTTTTATACTCATCTTCCAAGGCCTTAGTGGCTTGCCTTTTCCTAATATTCTTTTTTCTTATATAATTTATTATCAAACCTCTAGCATATGCCTTCATTGTATCCCAAACATTCTGCGTTGAAGTATCTTCTTTTTCATTTTCTCTAAAGAAAAAAGCCAATTCTTTCTCCATCCATTGTGTAAAATCTTTTTCCTTTAAGATAGTATTGTTTAATGTTCATCTCGATCTTTTTTTTTGTCCCTTCCATTTAATTGTCATTGGGCTATGATCTGCCCAAGTACTTGTTTCAATATTTGTTTCTTGAATATTAGATATTAATTCTGTTGAGATCCAAATCATATCCAATCTGGACCATGATAAATGTCTATTTGAATAGAAAGTATATTGTTTAATTTTAACATTTCTTTCTCTCCAAATGTCTTTTAAGGTTAATTCGTCTGTCATTTTAAAAAAGGATTTAGGGAGAGTCTTTCTATTTTGCTTTGTTGTTGTTGCTATATAGTCCAGTTTATTGTCCACAATTCCATTAAAGTCTCCCATCATAATTATATTAACATAGTCCAGTCCAGTTATTTTCATGTGTAATTTTTTATAGAATTCTTCTTGTTTATCATTCGGAGCATAAATTGCAATCAAGAGTATTTTTATATTGTTGTCCATTATTTCCACCATTAATACTCTTCCGTCTTCATCAGTATAAATCAATTTTGCTGGGGTGGCCTCTTTAATGTATAGAACCACTCCTCTTTTCTTACATTGAGTCAAAGAAGTAAATATTTTCCCTAATTTTGGCTGTACTAACAATTGTTCATGTTGTTTTTTAATATGTACTTCTTGTAGACAAATTATATCAAATTTTAATTTCTCTAATTTATGAAAGATTTTCCTTCTTGTAACAGCTGAATTGAGTCCATTTATATTCATTGTAATCAATTTTTTTTCTTCCATGATTATGCTTTATATTTAGGTCTAACAGCTCTCGTGGATCTTACTTCACGCTGTTCTTTACTATCCACCTGTCCACCTACTGCGCCTTCCTCTTTTTCAGTCTCCAGTTGTTCCTCTTGAAACTCAATTAATGAGACCTCTTTCTCTGCCTCTTCTTCTCTCCTTCCAAAAAATTCTGCGTGGAAAAGTTCTGCTTTCTCAATTGAATCAATTCTATGTCTCTGTTCTTGCCACGTAAACATTAATCCTTCTGGAATCAGCCATCTATAATTCACTTCCTTTTTCAATAGCGTTTTGGTCAGGAATCGATATTCTCTTCTCATCTTTCTCACTCGAGAAGAATGCAATCTTGAAAGTCTAAGAACAGCTAAATATTCTTAAATATTTAGACTGATTGCCAAAAAACATAAAGATAACATACAGTTATTCCTGTAGCCATTCATCTAGTTATGCAAACTGGAAAAAAGGGGCTTTTTTAAATCAGATTTGAACTGCAGGTCAGAATTAGTTTGAAATCAGTGAATCAGGAATAAAACTGGACCTTGTGGTTAATCCATATCTTTGTATAATATAGGTAGGTAGGTAGATAGATAGATAGATAGATAGATAGATAGATAGATAGATAGATAGATAGATAGATAGATAACACTGTGTAACTTCCATTTCCTTCCTATAGCCACATATTAAACCAGTGATTAAACCAATCACAGCCTACTAGTACTTGCACACAACCATCCCCTCTCCTCCCCCACCCCTGGATTGCCAAGCTGGAAAAGTTGGGGTCCACTATATTAGACAAGTGAGAAAGATTCCACAAAGTATGTGGAAATTGTATGATATGTCTAGTTTTAATTGCCCTCTTTGGAGTTATAAGCAGGCAAGAATCCAGTATTGGTTTGCTAGGTGTCTTTTTGTTTGTTGGATTTATATCTCAAATACATGAACAGAAGTACTATACCTTCTATGGGTCACAGAGAGATCACAATATACTTACAAGTAATCGGTTTATGAAATTGTATCTATTTGAAAATTCTGAACAGGTCTTTACTCCATCCCCATATGCCTTGCTGTAACTTACAACATTCAGTGGGCAATCCTGAAAATAAAGTCTGCCTTTATTCTCATAGCGCTTGTATTAAATTTACTACTTGTTTATTATAGTGATATGAACCAGGATGTTTTAAAATTGATTAGTTTATAAATATAGCCATTTACAGTAGATTTAGAAACCATTACAATGATTTGAATCTATATTTTAATGGAAAGTCAATTAATTTTCTATTTCTTGGGGGAATTCTATTTTTTCACAGATGAATCCATTGCACAGAAGCCAGAAATCAGTGGTCCAACCATCTGTTATGTTCCAGGAGGAGAGTATTTTATGGAAGGAGACACATGGAATATTGATTCTTGTACCCAGTGTACATGTCATAATGCAAGAGTCTTATGTGAAACCGAAGTCTGTCCCCCTCTACTTTGTCGAAATCCTACACGAACTCAGGACTCATGTTGTCCCCAGTGTCCAGGTTAGCTTCATGTAATTTATTTTAGCATATTTGTTAAAACAGTTTAATTTGCCCTCTGTCATTACATCTCAAAAATAAGTATAATCAATAGTATTTGAAAAGTCTTTAAAAACATCCATAGTCCAGCAATGACATGATGAAATCCTTCATTATTCCTGTGTAAATTCTTTTTGAAAATATAATCATCAATTATATTTCTCTGGAATGCTGTTCTTGGGTATTAGTGTTTTTCACTTTTGGGATTAATCCACACATTCCATCTGCCTCTTTCATACACATCCCACAGAAAGACTCCACCATTTCTCTTTTCTGTCAGATCAGTTTTCAATTAAGAGGCAGTTTAATGTGGTTAAGATGCTGGCCTAGAACTAGAAAGTTGTGAGTTTTAGTCCTCTATTACAGTGGTCGCCAATTGGTGGGCTGTGGCCCACTGGTGGCCCGTGAGAAAATTTTGGTGGGCCGCAGAGAAATCTCACCCCCAGAGCAATTAATCCAGGCTGCGCAGAAACACAAGGCTGAGCAGCCCACATGGCCCGCGGGAACCCTCCCCACCCACTCACTCCTTACCCGGTAAACTTGCCTGCTAAATTGCTATTATTCCTTTTTCCAACCATCATCTGTTCTGCTGTGCCGGGAGATTTAGATTAGCTAGGAAGCAGGAAATGGTTGGATTTCTTGCTTTCTAGCTAGTCTTTAGATCTTTGGCTCTGCTTCCCTTAGGACTGAAGGGAAGGACTTTGCAAGCAAATTCAGTGCAGACTCATGGCAAGCAAATTTGAGAGACTGAGCTAGCCAATGGCAGATAGATAGATCGCTGAATGATTCTGTGAGCAACTCAATCTGCCTGCTTCACCTGATTTTGGGTAAAAGTTGCTCTTTTTTAAAATAAAAAATTCAATATTTACATGCATGGTATGCTGTGAGCAAATTTTATGAGTTTGCTTGCTTGCAAGCAAATTTTATGTGACAGACTGAGCTAGCCAATGGCAGATAGATAGATCTCTGAATGAATCTGTGATTCTGTGAGCAACTCAATCTGCCTGCTTTGCCTGATTGTGGGTAAAAGTTGCTCTTTTTTATAAAAAAAATCAATATTTATATAAATATTTATAATATTTACATACAAGCCATGCCCGGCCAGTCACATGACCACCAAGCCACACCCACAAATTAGGCCACGCCCACAGAACTGGTTAGTGGTCCCTGGGATCTAAAATTATGAGTTTGGTGGTCCCTGAGGTCCAAAAGGTTGGCAACCCCTGCTCTATTAAGCCTAAGAGTGATTTGGAGCCAGTCACTCTCTCACAGCTAACCCACCTCACAGGGTTGTTGTGAGGAATATAAGAGACAGAGCATTAAATATGTTCACTGCCTTGAGTTGGCCAAATCATGTAAAAGGCAGGATAAAAATCTAAGACTAATAATAAATTGTGCATTTCCAGCAGTTCTTAAGAGCATTAGCTGTCTTTTCTTACATATATATGACTATGAAGAATTAGTTTTTAAAAAGATAGTTCATTGAAGTTAATAAAATATTTCATGTATAAAATATGGACCAGAAATATGGTCCATGGACTGATATGTGGGCTGAATGTTTTTCCTTGCGCATTTAAACAAGGTAGGATTATTATTACATAAAATATACATTCCTAATATGATAAGTCTAATATATACAACTTCTTTACTCCCCTTTGCTTAAGGATTTATTTATAAGTGACAGATGACAGTACTTACCAAGGTGGTAAGTTTCCCTTTCTTCCTCAACTGTTCACTTTTCCTTGTCATAAATGCAGTAGTAACACAGTTTTTAGTTTATACCAGCCTTCTACTTCAGTAGGTTCTGCTGTAAACTGAAACAGCATTTCCTCTCCTTTCTCTTTCTACCACCACCGCCACCCACACCTGTGTAGCAACAGTTCTCTTTTATCTCAGTACAAGTGTGGTCTTTTACTCTTAAAGTCTTAGGGAATACAAAACCATTAGGAAGGAAAACTCCCATCAATAGCCTTGAGACTTTCCTTCTATCCACAGACTTTAAACAAATACAAAAGCAGTTCATCAGCCTCTGTGCATCACAATGGTTTCTTGTTAAATTCACCAGTCAATCTTCGGCAATTCTAGTTAAAAGAAGCTGTCAATATTCAGTGTTACAGGCTGTTCTTATGAAACATAGGAGTCTGCCCACCATTTTTAAAAACAGTGTTATTACAAAGTAGGGGTGTGTATATGTTCATAAAAGTGAACTGGGGGTTGTTTAAGCAGATGTGGCTGCTTGTTATCTCCTGCCCAGGGGGTGTCAGAGCCTACAGGAAAATGAGACAAAAATTGAAGGGAGGGCCAAAAACATAGGAAAGAGAGGAAAATAGCTCACAGCTATTGATAAAACAAACCAAAAGTATAGTTTGGTCCTTTCCTGCTCCTTTTGCATTCAAGGAAAAATGTCTGAAGTATCATTTGCTGACAGGCAGGCATAAATAAATAGAAACATTTAAAATATTTCTAAATAAATAGAATATTTTTCCTTCATATATAAGTTCTCTTGGTGCTACACTGCCTTTTCCAAATATGATTTGTCAATATCCAGGAGTGACTTGATCTACGCTTGATCTGGAGAAAGGACCATTCAGCAGAAACCTTTAATGAAAAATTATATTCTGAAGGATGTTGCTAGCTGCCAAGTTATATTGCTCAAAGTGCTTCGGTGCTTTTTTGAAGAATAGGCCAATTCAGGAATTACAGAATCATAAGCACTGCAGGGAATTGAAAATAGAGCTCCACTTCTGATCTCTTAACAGCGTTCCATGTATTCAAAAACCTTGCACAACTAAGCATTCTAATACTATACTGAGAAGTTTTTACAATTCCTCTTCAGAACATCTACATATGTATTTAAATATGTATATGTAAAATAAAAAGTATGTCCGTGCTGGTTCCTATAACTCCTATGCTCTTTGTGTGTGTTGTTGTTGTTTTTAGATGAGCCTGTTCAGCCGTCCTTGTCAACCAATAAGAGCATGCCCAGTTACTGCAAAAATGATGACGGTGATATCTTCTTAACCGCTGAGTCGTGGAAACCAAATGTTTGTACCAGTTGTATTTGCCTGGATGGTGGAATCAGCTGTTACTCTGAATCTTGCCCACCAGTATCCTGTGAAAAACCTGTTTTGAGGAAAGGGCAATGTTGTCCTTACTGTATAGGTAAGCACTGGAAAAGGGAGAGAAGGATATGATCAGAGAGCTTTTTCCCCAATCTTATTTAATGTTAAGATGCTCTGTCAATTTAGGCCTTAATTGTATTTTTTATCTGTGATACATTTAATGCATATATTGAAAACTATAGTATAATTATTAATTATACCCTAGTGCTATTCTTTGTGACTTAAGTATCAGCACAGGCAAACATCATAGGTAATGTTATGGTATTGTTAAGTAATGAATAAATCTTAGCAAAAGTAGATTTATCATACATTTGGGCTTCATCTACCCTTAAAGGAAGGAAGGAAGTCTTACTACCTATCTTCTCCCTGTGTCATATAATATCTTGACTGCAAAATAATTATCTGATATTGTATTTTGCTTGTTTTTCAATTATGCCTTTCAGGTTTTTTGGAAGCAGAGTGATTGTATGTTTTGTTTCATTAGATAATGTTAACAAAAAGGAGAGGAAAGGATAATACTACTGTTGTTTTCTACAGTCTACAGCTAAAATCATGGTTAATTTCAGTTAGAGTAATATTGGTTCAGGCCATATCCAGTGTTTTGCATTTATTGCTTTATATGTGAAATCATTCCTTGAATATCCTTATTTCTGCTTTCTGCAAAGATTGTATCCATAAGAACTAATGAATATCTGGGAAAGCAAGTGACAAGACTTGTGTTTTGATGACATGATACAAACATTGTTACTTACACACATTTTTATGTAAATTTAATAAATAAATAAATGTCAGGATAAAAATATAAAATCACAGCATTTAGATGAAATATTAGCATATTTTGTAGCAAGTGGTGCTGGCAATTTTTTAATTTCTTATTTTAATTATTAGCTATCACATAAATTCTTCAGTGGTTGCATATTTTTCCATACTTAAGTGGGTTTTCCTGTGACTATATGTTGTGTATGTGAGCTGTGTGTATTTGCATATGTGTATATATGTGTATGTGTGTGTGTATACACACACACACACACACATGCATACACATGCTTAACTAGGTTCATCTTTTCTGACTTTCTGCCTATACCTTTTTGGCTTTCTCCTAGCAAAACTGAAATAACAAAAAGTGTTTAGAGTTCAGGCAATTGAAAATGAAAAACAGCTCATATTTCCCTCAGTTGCTATGAAATAGGGAATTTTGTTCCCATTTATTGTGACAGAATACAACATTCATATCTTGCAGCTCCTTGTCAGTTCAAGCATGATCTAGGTGTCCCAAATGACTTCTTAAAGTAGAAATCTAATGATAAAATTTAGATGCAAAATAAGTTTGCTTATAATATAGTTAACATTCTACTTGTACATGGTTAATTTTAGTTGAATGAGCCCTTTCCAATCCATCCCAACCCACCTCTATTGCAATACCTCCATATTGCCACTGTGTTTTCCTTATTAATGTATTCATGTGAATTCCCAAGGGAATCCATTCTGAATTTTATTTCCAAGGCAATTCTCAAAGCCCTTCAGCTAGGAATTCATTTTATCAAGCGTTGCAAAGATTCTGCTTAGATATAAACCCAGATATGTGTGAACTGTAATATAATAATAGGTGGAGGTGATCTATTAATGGAAGAAGAATAATTGAATATAAAGTTTCAGAAATTCTAAAAATTGAGCATAATAAAAGATTATTCTTCTATTCTTGATCTGTGATGGCACAGTGGTTAGAAAGCAGTATTTCAGGCTAATTCTGCCAACTGCCAGCAGTTCAATTCTCACCAGCTCAAGGTTGACTCAGCCTTCCAGCTGTCCAAGGTCAGTAAAAGGCTGACCCAGATTGTTGTGAGCAATATGCTGACTCTGTAAACTGCTTAGAGATGACTGTAAAGTACTATGAAACAGTATATAAGTCTAAGTGCTATTGTTATTGCTATTCTTAATGCTTGATCCTTTTTTTCTTTTGCAAATATACTACTATTGCCTATTTCATTTTGATTAAGCAGATGTTTTCAGGAAAGGACAACTGGACAAGTTAAAAACAAATGAAAATGAAAAGTTTAAGACCTGATACACAATGCCAGGCTTTCCCTCTTCCAATTATTGCATTTTTATGACATGTTCTTTCAACAGAAGACACAGCAGCAAAGAAGGCAGTATGTCATTTTAATGGAAAAACCTACGCAGATGAAGAACGTTGGGACATTGATAGCTGCACTCATTGCTACTGCTTGCAGGGTCAGACGCTTTGTTCCACAGTCAGTTGCCCTTCTCTTCCTTGCGTGGAACCAATTAATGTGGAGGGAAGTTGCTGTCCCATGTGCCCAGGTAAGTTAGATTCTGGCTGTTTCTGATATTAAATAATCATTTGTCCAAGATAAGAGGAAAGTTTGGAAAGGTAAAAGAATATATTTTCATTAAGTGAAGAATTAAATAAAAGGCTCTGGTTTGATTTTTGGGTATCCAGTATTGAAGTCAAGAGTTCAATTCAGAAACTTTTTTTTTGTATCTCAAAAAAATATGTCTAGAGATAGTCCTTGGCTTATGACTAGTTACTTAATAATTGCTCAAAGTTACGATGGACTCAAAGAAAAGCTACTTATGACCCCTCCTCAAGGTTACACTGCCATACCATCTCCACAGTCACATAATCACATTTTCAGCACTTGGCAACCAGCTTGTATTTAAGACCAGTTGCAGCATCCTATGGTCACATGATCACAAGTTGCAACCTTTTTGCCTGTTTATGTATTTTGGCAGTTACATGGGAAACAGTAAAATATCTTTATAAACAGTATTCTAAGGCTTTATAGTTTTCAAATATTTTTGTTCTATTTATAGTGGCAAAAAAAGTATGGTTTTTTTTTTAAACACAGTAATTCAAAAACCCATCTGTTCTTAATTATCAGTGATAAGAACTGGGTGTTCATAATACTATTATCGGACATATTTTCTGCCTCTTTTACTTTATAATTTTATGCAGCTTATTTACACTTAGACCTCTGGAGAGCTAAAAATTGCCTCATTAATGTATTGCAGGTTTTTAATATTAAATGTACAGTCCATTTTAAATAGCTTTTATTCGTTAACACCTTGTTAACGGTGTTGGTATCTAGATTAGCTAGCTTTCCTATAAATTCTATAAATTCATATAAATTCCTTATTGTTTTGCAGAAATGTATGTACCCGAACCTACCAACATTCCAATTGAGAAGACAAATCATAGAGGTGATAAAGAACTAGAAGCACCAGTCTGGCCTACATTCAGTGAAAATGATGTTGTTCATATCCATAAAGGTAAACACCATTTAAATCAATTATCTCTGCATAGACAACTTAGGTAAGCTTCAGACTGTCTTTTTCTTAAGAACCATGAACAGCCCACACTCTTATACTCTTCCGGAAAGCACTGAAGACCTGGTTCTGCCAGTGGACCTAGGGAACCCATTAAATGGCACGTATGATCTGTTGTCACCGGGGTGGGAAGTGGGGTGATTTTATTATATTATACTACATTAATTTATTTGATTCTTTTTATTAGTGTTATTGTTTTAAATGAGATTTTATATTCTGTAAGCCACCTTGAGTCACCATGGGCAAATAGGCGGCAATATAAATTCAATAAATAAATGTTGGCAATTTTAGTACTTTGAAAGGCTCTTAGGAACACCAAATTTCACTATAAGAACTTAGTTTTGTCTAAATGAGTTGAGCTATAGTTCTCTGCTGGCTGGAGATGAGAGGCTATAACACATTCTCAGCATTAGACTGAGGAAGGCTCACGTGGTCAGAACTTATCTTTGCTAATAGAATGGCTTGTCTGAAGCAGAAGAATAGGATACCTGTTCACAACAATTGTTTATATTTCAATCTAGTATAGGACAGAGAATCATTTCTGTAGCCAGGAATTGCACATTATTTAAACTTCCTTTTTGCAGCCTCCAGGAGCGATAGAGACACGATCATGATGTGGTAATTGCAGAGGGAGAGGAAAGTAGAGGCAGGAATTCTTCATTAAATGTTGATGGGCTGTTTTGGTTTGGTTTTCCAGACATCCAAACCTCTCTTTAATAGATATTTTTTTCTTATTTTTAAAAAGTGAAGCATTACATTGGCCTAAGTCAGCTTTTTGATGCTAAGTTTTAGCAATGCAATTTGAGGGGCTCCAGAGCTTGCAAAAATTGCCTGAAGAACTGCATTTGGACTAAATGAATTGGCTACTTTTCTGCTGAATACATTTGTGTAGAGCAGAAATGTATTTATTGTACAAGTCAATTAATTGTGGCTATTGTAGAAACTTTTAAAAGATATGAGAGTCCAATATATAGATAGCAAGAAAGAGGAGGGAAAAGAGTTTTCTCTGATTATGTAATTTTTTTCAGGAAAAATTTTTATTAGAAGCCAGATTCAAAAATGCCCACAAGTAAGCAGAACATAAATAATGGCAACTCCTCTGTTACTTTCTTAGAATTTCCTGATCTGGAGCCAAATTTAGCAATATTTGCTTAATGCCATTAATTTGCCCAGGTGATTTTGGTAGGTCTCTGCTAAGAATAATTAAATCTGTATGATTAAGCCCAGCAAGTCTTATATTTAACTCATTTTTTTAATGTACCCATTATTTCATTACCACCTATTGATATCTTCAAATAGGCAACTTTCTGGACTGTTTACAAGAGAAAACAAAAATTATAAAATAAAAGATCAACAAGGGCAAAAAACATAACATTCAAAACAATACATTGTCTACAATAAATCTACAGCACTACAACCTGCATGCAATTTATATAAATCTTACATTCACAACTGATGAACTTTCTCCAAAGCACAGTTCAATGCCCTTCCCTCTTGAGTTATGCATGGCAGATATAATGGAATTTCCATAGGCTTAGGCAAAGTCCGTGTGCCTCTGTGGAATCTGAAACCCTAGATCATGTTTTTCTAAGGTGTAAATTCTACATGGAGCTATATTTTCAATTAATTTTGCCCCCAATTGAACAACTGCTTGTCTACTTAAACACAAAGGTCCTGAATCCCCATTTTATTGTTAAATTTTGAGTCTTAGGCCATGTCATTTCCACTAACAGAAACACACCCTGTACTAAACTGTTATAATACTATTATATTTTTATTTATTTATTGTATTATTCTATTTGTGTACTGGACTTCAACCATAATAAGGGATAATGCATATAAAACAATATCAATATTAAATAACAAGCCAACAGCACAACAGGAATGTATGAATCCTAATATAATTTTCCAGTGGATTGATTGAAAAATGTGTAACAGGCAGGGTATTCAAGAATAAATTCGCATCAGTTTCAAATTCCTACTTGTTTAACCAAAGTAATAATAAAACCACTGTGAGATGGGCAGTATATAAATTTAATAAAATTACATTTTCCACTTACATTATACTGCAAAAATGAAGATGTCCTTTTGATAAAGACTGAATTAACGTCAGTTTAGTTCTAATACTGAAAACAAATTCAGTAGTACAACAAATGTGATGTGTTAAATTCTTGTGTGCACACAATAGATTTGACAAACCTGAAATTGTACTTGACCTAAGTAAAACTAACTTGAATCTAAATATTTCTTATAGTATTACTTTTAGTTAGGAACACATCATTTGGGAAATTTTTCAGGTTATTATGTATCATATCTCACAATGAGCTACTCCATTATTTTTTTATTGTTAATTTGCTTATTTTTACATTTTACAGATATGGGTCACCTTCAGGGTGAATATAGAGAAACTAGAGGATCACAGCCAACTGCAGAAGCATCTCTTGATTCTCTTGCCTGGGTAACCGTACCCCTCTTAACAGCTCTAGTTCTTATAATTGCACTTTTGTTTATCAATCAGAAAAAGCAGTGGATACCAGTATCCTGCTACAGAACTCCAGCAAAGGTAATGGACTAAATAGCATTTGTATTATTGGGTGGTTTTAAAGGAGACAGAAAGATTCATAGATAGTTGTTTATTACCCACCCACCCCCAAAACAGAGAGAAGTGTTCAATACTGGTTACTGGAAAGCAGTGTTGGAAGAGACTGTCACTTCAATCTGGGCTTGCAAAATGTATCATGTTGGTCACTGTGACTGAACACACAGGAATAGGTAGCTTGTGGATCTGAAGAGAACTCTTCTTACGTTCTTGACACTTGCCAATGCCCAGGAGGGTACAGTAGCCATTTGCCCAAGAATGTTCTTTATGGTAGGAATCATTCTAATAACTGGAGGTTAATTATGATGAGTATAACTATCTGTTATTTGCATAATTTTACCACAAATGGAGCCCTGAGCAGTACAAAAACATAGTATATGTTTGTGTTCCTGGTTTTGAGTCTAAATAATATTGTGGGACTGAGTGGCTGGACTTTCTCTCACTTTTGCAATTAAGAACATACTCTTTAGCAGGGAATAAAAACATAACTGTACCCAAAATGCTAATTTTATGTATTGTGTTTTCATCCAAACAGCCTTCCTGCTTAAATAATCAATTAGTGTATGTGGACTGCAAGAAAGGCACCATGGTTCAGGTGGACAGTTCTCAGAGAATGCTTAGAATTGCTGATCCAGATTCAAGATACAGCGGATTCTACAGCATGCAAAAACAGAGTAACTTACAAGCAGATAATTTTTATCAGACAGTGTGAGAAACTGCATCTCTTACCAAGAAGTTAAGAAGAAACAAAGGCTGAGTCTGCTATTCAAATAAAACTAGAATCATGCACTTGCTTAGTGGATTGTATTGGATTTGTGACTTCATGTACAGCTCTAAGACCTTGTTGGGATTTACTCTGATTCCTGCAGTGGGCCAGAACAAGCATTCCCACTTCTGACCAAGTGTTTTTCTGGAACCAAAGTTTTAAAATTTGTTGATGTTTTGCTTGTAACGTAGTAATCATGATTGTTTGGGAAGAGAAAACTGGGGTGAGCTTGTGTGGTTAGAACAAGAAGCTTCAAAGAAAATAGCTGGTCAGCTTAGCTTGGAGTCAAAGAATATCGCTTTTTACTGACACTCCGAATTGCATTTATTGCAGTGAAGTATAAGCAGAACCCTAACACAATTCAAATCAGAACACTTGGGGTGCTTATGCTGCAAAAAGTAAATCTGTAGGATAAACTATTGCACAACAGGTGCAGGATAGCTGCAGCTGTATTTTTCTATCTGATCAGAAGCTGCAATAGTAAATGAATGATGCAGTAAGGAAAACATGAAAACAAAAAGGGCAAATTTGTGGAAAATAAGTACAATTATGCATTGTGCTGCTTTTTCTTTTTGATGCTAATTGACCAGACTGGCAGTTAGCAAATGTATAATTCCTGAGAAGAGCACTGGATCTTTTGGCAACAGTATTGAAGGGGGAAGAGGAAAAGTTGAACACCGTTTGATTCCAGAACTCTGTTTGGGTGTGTGTGCGCGCATGTATGTGTTTCTTTTACTGTCTATCAGTTTCAGGAGGTTCACGCACCAAATTATCTTTGAAGAAAATGATCTTGTTGGATGAAGATCTAGCTCAGATTCATTTTTGTATCATGTTAAAAGTGGAGGGGGGGGTTCTGTTACTGATTATGCAGACTAGAAGCAACTTTCATGCTAGGAAGCTGCTTAATGTATATTACTCAAGCACCTTTTTGGAAGCTCAG